>NW_027531522.1:1256207-1295413 GCF_008692635.1 Crocuta crocuta | reverse complement strand
TAGGAGATATTTATTATTTATTTATTTATTTATTTATATTTTAATAAAATTTATTGTCAATTTTCTGTTTGAAACTATTTTTATTTTATTTATTTGTTTTATTATTTATTCTTTACATATTTATTTATTTTAATATAATTTATTGTCAGCAGTTTCTGTTTGAAACTATTTATCTCCCTTCCTTTCCCCCATGGTCTTCTGTTAAGTTTCTCAAGTTCCACATATGATATCTGTCCTTCTCTGATTTATTTCACTTACCCACCAGTTCCATCCACAGTGTTGCGAACGGCAGGATTTCATTCTTTCTCATTGCCATGTAGTATTGCATTGTATAGATAACCCACATCTTCTTGATCCATTCATCAGTTGATGGACATTTGGGCTCTTTACATAATTTGGCCACTGTTGAAAGCACTGCTATAAATTGGGGTACATGTACCCTTATGAACAGCACTCCTATATCCTTTGGATAAATTCCTAGTAGTCCAATTGCTGGGTCATAGGGTAATGTTATTTTTAATTTTTTAAGGAGCCTCCACACTGTTTTTCAGAGAGGCTGCACCAGTTTGCATTCCCACCAACAGTGTAAGAGGGTTCCTGTTTCTACACATCCTTGCCAACATCTGTTGTTTCCTAAGTTGTTAATCTTAGCCACTCTGACTGATGTGAGGTGGTATCTCAATGTGGTTTTGATTTGTATTTCCCTGAGGATAAGTGATGCTGAGCATCATTTCGTGTGTCTGTTGGCCATCTGGATGTCCTCTTTGGAAAAGTGTCTGTTCATGTCTTCTGCCCATTTCTTCACTGGATTGCTTTTCAGGTGTTGAATTTGGTAAGTTCTTTATACATTTTAGATATTAACCCTTTATCTGATATGTCATTTGTAAATATCTTCTGGTTGGGAGTTATTTTATAGATATTTTATAACATGTACAAATAGTGGTAAATATTGCTGATATGTAAATGAATGAAGAAAAAAACTGGGAGCTCAAGACTGTTTCTGAAACCTGGTTCTGCCACAGGTATGTTTAGTTTGGGAAAGTCTCTTCAACTTTCTATGTTTATATTTCTTAACCTAAACAATGATAGGTTTTAGGGGAGATGGTATTGCAGGACCCCCAGTTCTATGACTAAGGGGTGTGTGTGTGTGTGTGTGTGTGTGTGTGTGTGTAAAATTTCACTTTGGATTTGAATGTGCTAAGTTGTTTTGCTAGAATGTATATAATTAAACAAACTTCTTAACATCTAGTCAAACATTTGACAAATTTAAAATTATCTAGAAAAAGAAGACACACAAATGAAAGGGAACAGTAGTGTGACTAATTTCCATCCCCTTGATTTTCAATATATTTTGTACTAATATAAAATTATAGAGTTCTCAAGTTCTGGAGGGGGGAGGCCTGCTTCAGATTCTGTGTCTCCCTCTTCTCTCTGTTCTTCCCCTGCTTGTTCTCTCTCTCTAATAAATAAAAACATTTAAAAAATGTTTTTTAAAGCAAAATGAAGCTACGGTTATGTCCTGAATGAGAAGCTGGAAAGCAGTTTGCTTTCTGAATCATGGGGCTGGCTCAGTTTCTCACTATTAGTCCTTGCTGGGAATGAGTAGCTCTGATTCTTTAAGAGAGGGAGAGAGGCAAACTACGAGAGACTCTTGAATACTGAGAACGGAGGGCTGATAAGGGGGGAGGGGGAAAATGGGGGTGATGGGCATGGAGGAGGGCACTTGTTGGGATGAGCACTGGGTGTTATATGGAAACCAACTTGACAATAAACTATGAAAGGAAAACAAAAGAAGTAGCTATTAATGACCATATATCATTGTAATCCTGGTCAAAATATTTTTGGGGGATGAAGTTTTAAATAAATTTTATAATCCTAAAGACTAATGGAATCAAACATAATAAGTACAAAACTCAACTATGTAGTAAGATTTGTGCACAATTAATCCAGAGAGAGTCAATTTTGTATGACAAATGCCTCCCCTTCCACAATGACCCCCAGAGTACAACACGCCATATTCTTCCTTGATGCTCAACTCAATGTCAGTTTGGAGAGTAGACAATTACTGCTAGTCAGAGAAGAAATAACATGAGTAACACAAATTATGTACTATACCTTTCTCCACATTAATGTTTACAACTTTCTCCCTTTATATAAAATAAAAAGCATAACATCAGTTTAAAATTGATTCAGTTTTCCTGAAATTTGACTCATTATATATATATATATGCATTACATCCCATTACTTCTCTATACATTGAGACAGCAAATCTCCCAAATCCAAATATTGCACAAATGCATCACGGGCACTTTGCATCTTATTTCTCTGGTAATTATTCCCTGTTGTTTCATAAAGCTGTGTTTAACTTAAGAAATTCTTATTATCTTTGATCCCAAGGGGTAGGTGAAATACTGGGAATGCCTGTATTGTGTAAGCAAGGAGTTTGTGTCTCTATAAAGGACAAGAAAATATTAGTAGCAGGCAACTGATATGAGAAAGTTAAATTTAGAATAAAAGTTTTACTTTTTTCTTGAAATCCCTTCCTAGTTTCCAGCAACTGAAGCTTCTGGACCATTTGGCCTGGGCCCAGAACACACAAAACAACAGCCATAGCATCATTACAAATGTTACAGAGATTCTGAGGTATCTGAGGTTGGTCCTGATGAAGCCTTCCAGGGTGTAATTTGAAGGGGCAGGATTTCTGTCCAGGTGGCTTGCCATTTTTTAAAAAGATGAACAGACAGTAAAAGTATACCTAATAGCAAGGATAAAGGAAGGGCAGGACTAACAGTAATCAAAACATAGATGCTGATAAAAATATGAATGGACCCAGCTTAAACCTCTGTGCTACGGTCCAGGAAGCCAGTATTTAGTTTATCTCAGACAGTGGCTTGAATGTTAGCATAGGTAATGTAAGCCTTGTTGGCTCTCAATGCCTTCTATATGACTAAAGAGAATTTCTGCTTTAATTTCAATAATGCACATGAAAGTCATAAGTTTCTGCACTATTTTTTTCATAAATCAATAGGAAACTATTGTTTCTTGTTGTATACGAGATGGGAGGGGCAGTAACTTATCTTTTTAGTCCACAGAACTCTAGATCAAGGACAGCTTTATCTGACAAAATAGAAATTGACTGTGTTTTCCTTGGAAAAGGGGTGAATGAGTATATTGCTTCATGAAGGAAGAGAACAAGAATATGGACTATTTTAAAATGTGAGATTGTTCCCACTTATATACAGCTTTCCCTGTGAGACTATTATATATACATCCTTACCCACAGGCACATGACTGACTTGCAGGGCCTTCCTGGGGAGGAGGGGACTCCCTTCCCCCACTGACTTCAGGCTTAGACACATTCAAGCAGAGGTTTAAGAATGTTCATGTGGTTCTGGGTTGTTTTCTCTCTATTTCAAGAACAGCATGTCCCACATTGGCACTTCTCCTCTGGCCTAGATTTCAGAATAAAAGAGACATGTGGAGCAGAGCCACACAGAACTCTGCAAAATCATAGCAGTTCCGCAGCCAGCACATAATATGAGCAAAATATGAAACCTTGTTATTTGAGCTGCTGAGAATTTAGGGTTGTTTGTTACCACAGCTTTACCCAGTGAAAGCTGACTGATGTTGAAAGTCTGTTCAATTGGCTGACCAAACTCTAGCCTAAACTGTAGCCATCATTATAGCCCATACTTTGGACCTGTCAACCATGGAGGTATGTGAGGAGGAGGCAATGCCACAAATAGAGTAATTATTAAGGAGATAAATGGTCTTTGATAGAATAGGAAGCCTTACTGTTGATGAGGAATCCATTCTTTGAAGGATCTATACAATAATTCATTCCACCTGCTATGTGAGGTGACAAATGAGTGAAAGTTCCATTTTCTATATGTTTTATCCCAAGATGGTCACTGCATTTTTTAGGCTTTCCTATTATATAAAATTAATATAATTTACCTGTTTGATGTTCACAATATACACTTGACCCTGGGCAGCTAGAGAGAGATGATAAAGCAACATTTCTGCTGCCTCGTGGTAGCTGGTGGGTCTAAGTGGTAGTCTAAGTTTTAACAGAGCAATTTGTGAACACTGAGAGAGTTTCTCAAGAATATTCCTTTTATAAGGTTTACAATCAAGACTCTAAAATAAAATCCAAATGAAACTGAGCATAAGATCATCATGAGGATATAATGCTCCTCTTTCATAGAAATGATCATTTAAAAATGATATTTGAATTAGGCAACTCCAGACTGTTTGAGAGTGATTCCTTCTAATATTAATTTCAAGAAAGCAGGTAGTGAAATGACAATCTACTTCTCTGGTTGTTGGTTTGGCCCACTTCTCCACAATGGGCTGACATTCCTTCCAACTGAATCAAATCAATGAGTTTTTATTGAACACCTTATACGAACTGAGAACTGAACTTTGAAGAATATGTTCCCTATCTTTAAGATATTCAATATTCTTTCTGAATCTTTTCAATCCCCCAGGTCTACCAAATGAACAGAAAGTTGTTTATGAATTAGGATTCAAATCCTTTTGAGAACAATTTATAAGGATTAAAACCTAGTTAAGATATTAGTATTTTGAAAAATCTGTAGCCTTGTTTTTCTACCTTGTCTGTGAGACCTCTCTGGTAAACTTCTTCCAGATGAACGGATCTAGTCTATTAAAAGCTGGAAAACATGTGTGTCCTAAGATTCTGTTCTCTTTGGTGAATATTTGACCTTCCTGGAGCATCTTAAATAACAAAGATATAAAAATAACCTGGCATTTACATAGCACCTCTTTCCCTGACTCAAGGAGCTCATTGTTCTAGGAATTCCCACAGGTGTTTTACTCATCTGCGGGTCCTCCAAAAGGCACAGCCCATTCTATGACCCAATCATATTTATTCCCATCTTTTTAGTTTATCAAGAAAGNTGGCATTTACATAGCACCTCTTTCCCTGACTCAAGGAGCTCATTGTTCTAGGAATTCCCACAGGTGTTTTACTCATCTGCGGGTCCTCCAAAAGGCACAGCCCATTCTATGACCCAAAATCATATTTATTCCCATCTTTTTAGTTTATCAAGAAAATAATTAGATGCTTGTTTCCACCCTCATTAAATAACACAACTCTGGGGCGCCTGGATGTCTCAGTCAGCTAAGTGTCGGCTCTTGATTTCAGCTTAGGTCATGATCCCAGGGTCAATCCCATGATCCACACTGAGCATGGAGCCAGCTTGAGATTCTCTCTCTCCCTCTGCCCCTCTCCCCGGCTCCCACACATGCTCTCTCTCTCAAAAAAAAAAATTAAAAAATAAAAAATAAAAATAAAACAATACAATTCTAGTATTCCATTTGCTTCATTTGCATCTCAAACATAAGTTAAATAGAAGTAAATTATTCAGGATCTATGTACCATTTAGCATCCATGCTCTCTTGATTTTTAAAATTCTCCTTGTCAGCTTCATCTAACAGATGTTTTGTTTCCATCATCTTGACTTTTTGTTTCTGTTTTTGTTTTATTTGAATTATAATACCTATGTTTTCCCTATGTGGGAAGTCTAGCAGCCTCAGGGTTCAGGAATAGCCCCAAACTTGGATGTGAGTTAGTGGTTGACCATGACTGGTAGCCAAAACAGCCAAGAAATGCTCCAAGAACAAAAACCAGAAGGTCCAGTGGGAAAGAAGAGCCCAGTGCAGATAGGGGAGGTTGTTAAAGCCTAGTGCCGGGAGCATCAAACTGAGAGGTATCAGAAAAGGAGGGGGGAAAGGAGAAATAAGAGGCAGCAAGGAAGAAATAAAAACAATAGGGCAAGATGAAACCGTGGATGGCACAAATAATAACAGAGATGAATAGTAATGGAGTCAGCAAAGTGCAAACAGAAGGGCTGTAGCACAAGCACCCTCAATAAAAAGGGGAGTGTGGGATCCTGAAATGTAGAGACAAAAACTGAAAATCACAATGCTGTTGCACACATGTATATAACCAAGTACTCAACATAATTGCTTTGCTTTGCTTTATACTTTTCTATAAAACATATACATGTTGTATCCCCAGTGAAGAAAAGGGGCCTCCAATCACCACATTTACACTGTGACCACTGTAAAATGTGCCATGCTCACTGGAAGGAAACTTAGTCCTCTCCCTTCAAAAATTCACAAGCCAGGAAATATGAGAGAAACCTAACAGAGATATATTGTTCGTAAAGCAATGTGTTTTAAATGTTTTAATTTTTGTGAATCAAACCCATAAGAAGTCATTGTGAAGAACTAATTAAAGCAGTTTTCTAGAAAATAACCTTTTTTAGATGAAAAATCCAGTTATTACCCTTAATATCAATTTAAATTTTTATAATTTTCATTTAGAATGTTTGGTTTGCTTCAGGGGCTTTCAGACCGCCATATAATCAAGAAGGAACTACTGTACAAACTGGAGCAGAATTAGCCTATACTTCGATACATAAAGAAAATGCAATTCCCAGGGAGCCTGGGTGGCTTAGTCGGTTNGAAGGAAAGAAAGAAGGAAAGAAAGAAAGAAAGAGAAAATGCAATTCCCCTTCCCCAGCAATGCTCTGCTCTTCTTCCCAGCCTCCACCAGTTGGTCTTGGAAACAGGGACAACTGTGATTTGCAAATGATAAGTATTTCAGTTCCTTCTAATCTCAGTACTTTCCTTTTGGTTTGTAAGCATTTTTTCTTTTTTTATTGTTGTGGTAAGGACATTTAACATGAGATCTACCCTCTTAACAGATTTTTAAGTGTGTATAACACAGTATTGTTATCTGTGGGCACTATGTCGTACAGCAGATCTCTAGTATTTATTCATCTTGCATGACTGACTGATCTTTTATACCCATTGATTAGCAACTCCTCATCTCCCTCTCCCCCAGCCCATGGCAACCACCATTTTATTCTTTGTATCTGTGAGTCTTACTGTTTTAGATACCTCATAGAAGTGAAATCATGCAGGATTTGTCCTTCTGAGACTGGCTTATTTCACTTAGCATAATGTCCATCTTTGCTATGATGAACTTCTGTGTAAACATTGTCATACTCTGTCCCTCCCCTTCTTCTCTCCAGTGCATCTGGGTATGAGAAGCATCTCTCTAGGTTCTCATGGTGAGAGGGAGATATGGTGCTTGGTTCTGATTGGTTTGTTCACTGCGCAGGTGATGGGGGAGCCACGTCTGTCCAGTCTTTTGCAATCTTTACCGCTGCCATCCTGGAGCCTGCACACCCAGAGACTTGGCCCAGGTTTAGAAATCCCTGTCTCTTCAGCCATTGGAAAATTTTTTTTTTACCCCAGGACACTGCAGTCCACTGGTAGGTATTAGCACCTCCACATCTCATCCCTGGGGCACACAGTCATCCAACTTCCTTGCACACCAAGTATGGGCCAGGAGGCTCAGAATAGCCTCTGTACTCAACCTTCTGTCATCTGCCTCCATTCCATCACCTGCCATGTGCCAGAACCACCCATATAGAGTTTCTTTTGAGGGTTTTCAACCTCCCCTTGGCCCCTGGGACAAGTATGCCATGAACTTGGACTGTCCCATGCCTCTCCGTGTTTCATGAAGCCACTCCTCCACCCCAGATACTTGAATCAGAAGTTGCATTTGGTGGAAGGATGACAACTTGGTATCTATCCTTCTTGCTCTCCCTCTCTCTCCTTTCTCTGTCCCACAATCCCACCATACCAGAAGGGGTAGGGTTCTAGTTTTCCCTCCATCATATTTTTTCCCATTCCCTTGTTAGTGAAAGGGTATCTTCTCTACCTTCAAGGAGTAACTCTATGATCCAAGTCATCCAGGCCTAGAGTAGTTTAGAAAATCCTCTTTTCCTACATCAAACCAGGCATGCAAGCCTATTGTTTTGTTGCAAAATCCTATTTAAAATAGCAGAAGTTTAATATTAACTATTTCTTTTTAGATTCCTGTGAGTAATCCTCATGCAGATCCCCATTTTAGGCAGATCACTCTACCAGACTTGTAAGGGAGATGCTAA
Source organism: Crocuta crocuta (assembly GCF_008692635.1). Classification (NCBI taxonomy): domain Eukaryota; kingdom Metazoa; phylum Chordata; class Mammalia; order Carnivora; family Hyaenidae; genus Crocuta; species Crocuta crocuta. The sequence goes on along the minus strand of NW_027531522.1, from coordinate 1,287,421 downwards.
TTTTCAGAGAAATACAGAAGAGAAAAACACATTCATTTGGGGGGGAAAGTTACCTAAATATTAAATATGGTAGTACTATACTACAGAAACGAAAGTTAAACATAACTAAAGAAGTTTTGAGTTGTGTTTCAGAGCGAGGAATTAGCAATAGTGTTTGGGTAGTACCAAAGTGGAAAGGCTTCCTGAGTGGGAGAGCTTGAAAACATTCTGGAGGATCAATCCACTGCACTTAATTCCAGGCTCCTCCCATGTCATGTTCTCTGGGTCCTCTAGCCTCCTCTTGTCCCCCTAACACAGAATCCCTGGACTATTTCTTTGGTGGGATGATGCTTGCTTTCTGACGCATTCAAGACTATCTTATTTTTTCCATAAAATATGTGTAAAATCTCACCCCTGGACATTCCTAATCAAATACTTACGAAAGGAAGTTTCTGGATGGCCATATGTTTGATATGTTGCCAAATTGACAAGTGTAATAAGATTGGCTATGTGTTCCTAAATGCTCTGGACAGCATGGAGAAAGAAAAAGATGAGTTTAGGGATTCAGATTCCCACCTCTGGCACCACATAATGACCTGAAAGTTTCTACATCTGCCCTGAAAGAAATCTTAACTTCTTGTAGCCATAGAATTTAAATTTATGAAAACCTAACCCATAATCTCATGTAGTGAGTAAGTGGTTGAACTACAATCCAAATTGAATTCCCAGCTTTACAAGGTATTGGAGTAAGGGCATTGATTAGGAAGGAATGGGGTCGGGGCGCCTGGGTGGCTTAGTCGGTTANAAAAATTAAAAAAAAAAAAAAAAAAAAAAAGGAAGGAAGGAATGGGGTCTTGGAAATTGAAATGGGGCATGTGAGTAGATCCTGATAAATTTGGGGACAGTGAGTCTTCTTGACTTCTAGAAACAGCCCTTCCACCCTCACCTGAGGATATTAATCCAGCTTTGCCTGATGAAATTGTAATGGCCTCCTCTGAAAGAATTGCCTCAAAAGACATAACTGGTTCACCTCAAAACATGCCGGTACCATTCCTCTTTGCTTCTAGACCCATACTTAGACTCAAGTTCCAGCAGCTCCCCAAAAGGGGTGACTTATGAAATGTGTTACATTCCAAAAGATGACACAATTTTTCTAATTTATACAGATAAGAATATGGGGAATATGCGTGGTAATTAATATTAAAGTGTGAGATAATGGTGAAAGAAATATAAAGTTGGATCAGGGTGAATTTATTAGGCCTTCTAAACAATGATTCTGGATTCACTATTGTAACTTGAGGACTCTGTCTTTTTGATTGGCTGAAACGTGGACCGAAGGTGGCCTACACTAAATGAAGTTGAAATGCTGGAACTTCCTTGATATACTAGAGAAAAATATATCTAAAGACTTAGGGAGATTGGAATGTTGAAGTTGATTGATCAGCTCAACCCCGCTGGCCAAAGGTCCAGAGGACATAACTTTCACTATGACTATGAAAAATCCATTTGTGAGGAGAGCCTCAGCATCCTAGAACTCTGTGTTCACTTTTTTCTATAGGGCAAAACTATAAGGTGAACTGCTGTCACTGATCTAGGATCCTTAAATGTCAGGGGGATCATTGGATTCCAGGTGGCAAGAGGCACTGCTGGCACTTAATCACCAAAACAACTTGGCAGTGGTTATGACAGTGAACATCAGAGATGAAGCAGCAATCAGAACAGCCTGACTCACAGGCTACTTGATCATAGTTTCCCTAAGAGAGAAATAGGTGGGCAGTCTACTAAATTCTTCCTTGATTTGCATATGTGGGGAAGTTTTAGGTCAAGTAATAGAAGTCATGAATCATCAAAATAGAGTCATGGCCCCTGAGTCAGTTCCCAGACTTGAGCCAGCTCACATACCCAGAAGCCCTAGAATGAAGAAAAGACCAGGTCCTTGGAGAAGGGCCCCCCTGTATGGCCAAAAATTGTTACTCTTAATCTTTCTCCCAGCCTTCTGCAAAGAGATCTATAGCCTTTCACAAGGGTGACTATGCGATGGGGGAAAGGAAATAATCAGACTTTCAAGGATGACTGGATACTAGACACAAATTCCAGGAAATACAAAATGTTGTTGCGGTCTAAAAGAGTAGAGGCCTATGGAAGTTAAGTGATCAATGGAGTTTTAGCTCAGGTCTATCTCAGGGTGCGTCTCTGAGTTTAACCTATAGATATCTCTGCTATTCCAAAATGCATTATTAGGATATAAGTATTCAGTAACAGGTAGAATCTCTGTATTGTTTCTATGACCTGTAGGACATGGTACCAAAGGCCAAGGCTGAGTGGAAGCCACTAGAATTGTGTCTACATTGGAATATAGTAACCCAAAATCAATACTGCATTTCTGGAAGCATTGCAGGGATTCACAGCAGCATCAAAGACTTGAAAAATGCAGAATCAATGATTTCTGCCACATCCCCAGTCAACTCACTTATTTAGTCTGTGAAGAAAACAGAGAGTTCTTAGAGAATATCAACGGATTATCATAAACTTTACCAGGTGGCAATTTCAACTGCAGCTGCTATTCCAAATGTGGTTTACTCATTTGGAGCAAATTAACACATCCCCTGGTACCTGGTGTGTAGCCATTGATCTGGAAAAAGCTTTTCTCCCTACCTATTAGTAAAGACCACTGGAAGCAGTTTGCTTCTTGCTGGCAAAACCAGAAACACACCTTCACTGTCTTACTTCAAGGGGTTATCAAGTCCCCAGCCATGTGTCATCATTTACTCTGCAAGGACCTTGATTGCCTCTTTTTTCTACAAAATCTCACAATGGTCCATTACAGTGATGATATTATGCTGATTGGAACTACTGAGCAAGAATTCTAAGACTTATCTGTAAGACATTTGCGTGTCACAAAGTCAGAGATAAATCTGACAAAACTTCAGAGGCCTTCCACCTCAGTGACATTTCTGGGGGTCCAGGGATGAGAGACATTTCGAGACACCACTTTTAAGGATAAATTGTTACATCTAATCCCTGCTATAACCAGAAGCACAATGCCTAGTGGGACTCTGGAATTTCGAGGCAACATGTTCCTCATTTGGGTGTGCTACTCTGGCCCATTCACTGAATAACTAGAAAAGCTGCTAGCTTTGAGCAGAGCCCAGAAGAAGAGAATATTCTGTGACAAGTCTACACTCTTTGAAAGCTGCTCTGCCACTTGAGGGAATGGGTCCAGTAGACCCACTGATGCTTGAGTTGTCCGTGGCAGATAAAGATACTGTTCAGAGCCTTTGGCAGGCTCTATAGGCCAATCATAGTTCAGACTCTCAGGATCTTAGAGCAACCATCCTCCGCAGATAATTACTTTCCATTTGAAAATCAGCTTTTGGCTTGTTGTTGGGTCTTAGCAGGGACTGAATACTTAACCGTGAGCCATCAAGTTGCCACATGACCTGAGCGGCTCATCATGAACTGAGTGTTATCTGACCTGCCAAGCCAGAGTGAGTGTGATTAGCAGACTCCATTATCAGCAGAAGTGGTTTATGTGAGATCAGGCTCAAGCAGGCCCTGAAGGCATAAGGAAGTTACATAAGGGACTAGCCCAGATGCCCGTGGTTCCCACTTCTGCTACATGATCTTCATGATGAGTTTTCTGTGTCAGTCCCAAGGAACCAAGTCCATACCAACCCATAACCAGCGCCAAAATGGAGGAGAGAATTAACAGTTGAATCCAGATGGATCAGAGACTGAAGATGATCTGTTCTTGAAAAGGTTCTATACCTGTCAGGGTCCAGTCAAAAAACAGAAACCACACTAGTAACTTTAACTGGGAAAAGTATCAACGAGTAACAAGAGATCAAGTTCTAAGAAGGGCAAAAAACTATTAATAATACAGAAATAACAGGCACAGAGCATGGCCACTACCTCTAGGGCTGAGAGAAGTGCCCAAGTGGTAACAAACTTGGAAAAGTCTTCACTCCACAGCTGAGACTCACCTCTTCGGACAGGATGTTTCTGCACATGTGTACCCACCGCATGGTGAAGTTTGTTGAGATGCCACAGGCTACGACTGGTGGGGGTGAGCAGCCCATAGAGTGGAGGCTGTGCTCGTGGAATGTCCTGCTGGGTGGTGATGGAAATCACTGGAAGGTGTGCACCCCTGGGTCTCCCATACCTCCTTGGCGAGAGTACCATTGTCATGCTCTAAAAGCAAGAGGAAAAAAAAAAAAAGCAGCACCATAAATAGAAAGAAAAGTGCCTTCCTCTTGCAATGTCTCTCCCATGTTCTCTAATGTCAAGTCCTAACACCACACCTGCTGATGAAGGAGAAATGTTCTAGGGTCTGTCTCCTGTAGCACAAAGCAGAGCAAAGAAGAGTGGTTGGGAACTGAAACATTAATAACTGGCATAGCTTCAAAGTAGCAAAATGGAAGTATAGGTTTAGAGAATGTCCTCAGCCCACCAACGTGATTTCCAATGTCATGTTCTTGATCCCCAACAGGAAGACACCGGGACTAATTAATGGACATTATGGCTTTTGCAATTAATCTGCTCCTAACTGTGTAATTGCAGGCTCTCTAAGTCTGCCCTCCCTAACCCAGTTCTTGAAAGAGATGTAATAGGCTGGTTCCCCTTTTCTCTCAGCAGGTTGGTCTAAGACCTAATGAGATGGATGTCTGCAGCAAGCTCTGTGTTAGGGCTTCGTGCCCATTACTACTTCCCACAGCATCAGCTGGAACTGAACAAAGGGAGATTTGGAATAAGCTTTTGCTACAGAAGCATATAAGCCCGATTTGAATATCTTAAAATTTAATTGTTACTATGCATTATATGACTGAATTCAGCAACTAATTCAGTCAAAAGAGTCAAACTGGTTGCTACGGCAGGTCAGGTAATTTCCTAACCATGGAATCATGTACTAGATTCACTGAGAGACACCAGAAAGTCTTTTCCAGGGAAATTTTTAAGAACAGGATTTTACCAACCAGGGTCTCAGAGGACTTAATTTTGTTAGGTTTAATCTCTCTATTTTCTCTTTCTTCTGCTGAAATGTGGCGAGTCTATGACTAATTGGGTTGCACACAGCAATCCTGCCATATGACCAGAACAAGACTTGAAGTAGGCTGAGTGCTTGAGAGCTCCAATCTGTTACCTCCAGGGCTGACATAATTTTCTTTTCTGGCCTATAAGCTCGTTTTTCCGAAACTGAACTAGTAGTCAACCTACAGCGGACGCAGCTTGGCGCTCAGTGTTGTGGGAGGTTTCTACAGAAGAAATAGGCAGTCTAGCCAGGACATAAACCTATGAGAAGGCTACAAAGAACTAAGAAGGGGCCTCAGCTGTGTGGCACAAACATTAACTCCAAGAGGTACTCAGAGACGGAGACGATCTGTGTGTGTGTGAATGCCCCTGGGCAGGGCTCGTGAAGATCACACTGGCTTTAGCTGACACTTTGTTGTGGCAGAGTGGCACTTGTGGGGAGGCTAAGAGTGGACAGATTGAAGTGGCTAATGATATAAATCCTAGGTCCCACTTGTAGCTCATCTACTCACTAGATCTGTGACTTGAGGCAAAGTACTCAACCTTGTTCTGCCTATTCCTGAAGGGCTAACAGATTGAGTTGCCCACCCACAATGGGACTATGTAAACAGTGAAATTCCACCGGCATTTATTATTCTTGAGAAGGCACACTTAACAGGGCTCTGTGATTAATCAGAATATCTCTTTTCCTGGCCATACCTGCTTATAATCACCTTTGGGAAAAAAATCACATTTAAATAAATTTGAAAAGAAAATTGTCTTCAGCTGCATAATTCACTGAGAATAAAGACAATAAGAAATAAAACAACATCCCAGAGTCACACACTTATATTTGTTTGTTCTTTATTTTAACCTAACAAATGCAGTGATTTTTTTTTTTTTAAAGCTTCAAGAAACCATGCCAAGTGTCCAGGTTCTACGGCATATGACAGCTGAGAGTCCAGGATGGGTTGAAGGCTCTATTTTTAGTTTTTAGTCAAAGGATAAAAATCAGACCTTCCTGTGGGAATCATCTACACTGAGTCATGCAACACCATCAGGCCAGAATAAAATAGTTCTATAACCCAAAGCATTCATTACCTATGAGAGAAGAAACCAGAAGCAGCTTTAGAGATGCCTCTCCCCCTTACCTCTGAGCTTCTGTAACAGTCTCTGAGATAAACATGTTGCCTTCAGTCAGTGCAAACAGACTAAGCAGCAGAATTTCATGTTCAATGGGAAAAGGAAAATTAAATTAGAAATTCAGCATGAATTAGAAATTCAAGATTATTTCCATCTAAGGCAAGGAAGAAAGCAACTGGTCACTCTAAATATTATTCAATAAATTGTTTGATACTGTTTATGCTGGCTGCCCAACCTGCAAGTCTGTTTCTCTTTTCCAGGGTCAAACACACAATACTTGGTTACTTCAAAAATATGCTGGGTATGGGGCGCCTGGGTGGCTCAGTCAGTTAAGCGTCTGACTTCAGGGCGGAACATGATCACATGGTTGGTGGGCTTCAGCCCCACTTCAGGCTTTGTGAGAACAGCACAGAACCTGGAGCCTGCTTCAGATTTTGTATCTCCCTCTCTCTCTGCCCTCCCTGGCTTGCACTGTTTCTCAAAAATAAATAAACATTAAAAAAAAAAGAATGTGCAGGATGTGAGCACAAAAAAATAATATTCAATATTGTCTAGGCATTATGGCCTCACACTCTGAAATTTAGATATCATTTTTTTTAGGTTTATTTATTTTTGAGAGGGGAGAGGGGCAGAGAGAGAAGATGACAGAGGATCAGAAGCAGGTTCTGTGCTGACAGCAGTGAACCCAATGTGGGGCTCAAATTCACGAACCATAAGATTATGACCTGAGCCAAAGTCGGATGCTCAGCTGACTGAGCTACTGAAGTGCTCTGTTTTACACACCTTCATTTTTTTAAAATACCTGACACCTATAGAATTTTAACAGCTTTCCTGGTCTATTAGAGTTAGTGAAAGAGTAGAATCTAGAACCCACAGAGCAGAAATGCTCAATGACTCTAAATGCTTAAAGTACTGGTTTGCAACAGAGGAAAGAGCAGATTCCAAGAACTATAGACTAATGCAGCAGGGAAATCATAGTTTCATAGCCGGAAGGAACCATAGAAATCATTTACTCTGTCCTACTCATTTTAGAGATGAAATGGGATAAGACAAAGTAATGGGCTAGCAACATTCAACTAATTAGTGACAGAGCCTGGCCCTAGAACGTGGGTCTCTTGATCTTTGCCTGGGGAATCTTTCCAGCTCACTAGCATTGAGATTCTTCTCAGACAAAATTCTAGAATTGATTATTAAACAGATGGCTTGGGAGCATTTAAAAAAGAAAGCAATCATTAGCAGCCAGCATGGGTTCAGTTAGAACAAGTTAAGTCATGCCAGCCTAACCTCATTTCTTTATTGATGCAGTTGCAAACAAATGTATACATTATCATAGTAAGCTAAATGGGGCGGGGCTGAGGGGGGTGTACTCTAGCAGAAGTAAGATGAGCTCTATTTACCCAGCTTCAGGCTATCGCCAACCTAGCTTGGTCTATATTCTTCCTTTCCTATTTTCCTGGCCTATGCTTTTTTCTGAACTCAATAATCTTCCATTTCCCCTCACTGGCACCAACCAGCAAAAATCTACATTCCTTCTTTTATAACCATTATACACTTGGGATCCTTTACCTCTTCCACCTTGGAAATCCAGGATTCATATACTTGTAGAACTTGGGTTCTCGGGAATGCTAAATATCGTGGGGAAGACAAATAACCCTAATACCTTTAGTGCAGGAAGACATGGGGAGCTTTAGATTCAGCTGGTAACTTTTCTAGTGTGGTTGGGCATGTTCTATGCGTCCCCAAATGTCAAGAGCCCCAGGAAGGAAGGAAGATACCATTACCAGGAGACACATACAGAGATGAGCATCTCTCAGTTTGTGATGAAATCAAATTATCAGGCTCACCTATGGATCATCATAGCATGTGTTGTTATGGAGGCAAAGAGGTGAGGAACTTTGAGGGGGTTTTGGAAAATCTGCAATGAGAGAAGAGGTGTTAATCTGTATAAATCTTTGTCAAATCCCTACCTTGGGCTTAGCTTACACAATAACATTGCGGACTACCAGGATGTCAGAGGGCAACATGAGGTCACCAAAGTTTCCCAGACTAGGGAGGTTCACCCAGGAATGTTAATAGGATGGGATATACAGTGTACCTTAATTGCCAAAGACTTCCAGGGTCTCCACATCAAACGTTGCAACCAGATTATAGGATACAGCCCATGTTGACTGATGGCTCTAGAGTTCTCTACAAGTCATCTGCTATCCTCTGTTCTTGGTTCTTTAGTGTTTACTCAAGGACCTGTATGAAAGCATATGTTACTTGTTGACCAAGGTAATAGCCAAAAATTGAGGCTTACCTTAACTTTCTAACAATTCTGTGCAAAGATGTTGCCCACCACCCCCACCCCAGGAGAGAGTAAGCTCCCACTATTGGTGTGGTAGAGTAGAGGCTGCAAGAAGCATGGTGGCAATACAGGCAACATGTAATGCATCTGTGAGGTTAGGGGCCTAAATATCTTTAAGAACTCTTTCCATTCTGTGATTCGGGTATTTTAAAATGAAGGTCCATGAAAACACCTGAGATGCAAATGCTTGCCACTTATTAGCGGTTAGGGAAAGTCGTGTTTGCTTTTTTTTTTTTATCACCCTTTAGATTTTGTCCAAGGTGACACATGCCATATGTACACAGTCTGCTCTAGACCTGGATGAATAGCTCAGAGGAGACCAGCCTAGGTTAAGAGAGTGAGAATGAGTCACAAATGGATGTAAAAATTATATTTGCAACACAGTGTTTGGATGAAAAAATATATATCCCAGGGGAAAAATCTGTTTACTCTGTAATACCCTAGTGCAGAGGAAATTTTACTTAAGGGGAGAAACTGGACCTAAAATATGTTTCCATTTTAAATCAAAGAACTCATGATGAGTCATTTTATGATCATTTTTAAATACAAAAACAGGCAAATACATAGCAAGGGGAGCCCCCACCCTTAAAAGGGACCTCTCCCCAAAGAACCCAATGGTGCATGGTTCCCGAAGGCTGATAAGTATGCATCTTTGTCAGTTCTCAAGTCGTCAAATCCCATCCCACCAGAATCAGTCTCAACCAGTAGGAAATTACTCAACATCAGCAGCATCCTCCCTCTTTTCCTAAACATTGTAGCTAAAATAATGCAAGGAAACAAAAATAGAAGAAAGGTCCCTATAATTTAGGATCTCCTTAGTTAGTGACAGAGAACTGTAAATAAATCACAGGTTGGCTTAAATTATGGCAGGAGCAGTGGACAAAGTGGTGAAAACTAGGTTCATTCTGGGTTCCATGCTTCCAGAGCTATGGAACCTAATCTGGGTTTCACATTCTCCATAAATCCTCATTTTTAGGGGGCAGGATTCTTGGAGATAAACTGCTCTAGCTATATCCCAAAGGATAAGAATTCAGCCACAGGAAGAGGTTTTCAAGAAGGTGCATCAGGTGCAAGGGAAAGGCAGTTTGGGGTTGTGCTTGAGAACTTACAAAGCTGGTGTGGCTATGAGACAGACAGGAGGGAGAGGTATGGGTTGGAAGTGTTGGGAGAGGCCAGATCACGTAGGACCTTTGTGCGGTTAGGGTTTTTATAAGCACTGTGGAAAACAATAAAAGATGTTAAGCAGGGCAGAGACATATCATGAGTGATGATGTTGAAAGCTTACTCAAGCTCTTCTATGGAGATTGGTCACAACAGCACCAAAAGTGTAATAAGTAGGAAGACCAGTTTGGTGGCAACTATAGTTGCGTATGCAAGAATTATAAAAGTTTCAAACAGAAGTGTAGTGGAGAGAAGTGGAAATTCAGAGATCGTTAAGAGGTAGCAGCTAATGACTGAGATGTTATTGTATGGGTAATCCAAAAGTAGGTTTTCAAAAATCTGAATGAACAAATGCAAAGCATTGCTATTAATATGACAACACAGACCAAAATGTGTGGTTCAGGCTATAAAAGGCTACTCTTGGTAAACATCGTTGCTAAATTCATTCCTGAGCATAAAGAAGAAAGTATTGCATGTATACATTTACCCCCCAGGCAACTGAAGAATTCCAAAGGGTACTTTCAGCAGAAAGGGCAAAAAATTATCGATGGTAATTACTACTCCAATTATTTCCCTCTATAATTCCCCCACTATGGACAAGTTAGAGCTGCTCCTTCTGAGATACGTCCGTCCTTGCATACTTGGGCACTGTCTTAAAGTCACCAGTTCTGTGCAGATCTCATGACTGTTTCCATGATTGTTTTCCAAGAAGGGCATTCCCAGCCCCTACCCATAGATTCATCTGGGACATCCTTGACAGCCTACTACTTTTACAGGACACTGGGACTTGCAGAAGATGCATCCACAAAGGCAAAAATAGCCATGCAATTGTGGAAGCCCCAAATAAAACCATTTACATGATGTCATTTAGAAAAATGATGTAGTTGATCATCTGAACTTTTTATCTTTGACTACAAGGATGAGCCAAATTTAGACATAGCCCAAATGACTGCTCCATAAAGAGCTTAGGGCTACCCTGATTCTGGAAGATGCTATATAAAAAACTCAGTTCTATTTCCAAGGCTGCTATAGAACAAAAATAAATCATAAGCAGTCTGTACATTCATTTATACATACATACTGTACCTTCTCTAACTGAAAATATTCACACAACAGATTGAATTCAATATGCTTTCCCTGAAGATGTTATTCTGAAAAACAGAAGTGCCATTACCTAAAATAAAAAAAAAAGATAAGAACATTAATTGCACAGTGTTTCCATTGCCTCCACACTATCTCCACTGATGATTCTCTTAACCTCTCCAAACACAAGATGATCCAAATGAGGATCTGAGTTTAATTAGAAAGTATATGGTTGAATCCCAATATTTAGAGCAGCTTGCATTCACAAGTCAGAAATTAACAACTGTGGTCTCGGGAATGCGTCTTTAGGAAATGTTTCTAGTCCACTGGAGATTAGTCCTGGTTTTCTAGATATTGCAAAGCAGAAAATAGATAGCAGTATACAGTGGGCAGTGTGGGCTTCTTTTGAAATTGCACAGGTACAATTTTTTTTCTGTTAATAAACAAAGGCTATTTTAAATGATCTCACTCATAGGAAGGATAGTTTCAAGTGTAGCACTAGTAATTGTTCTAGTGCTTTTTGAAAGAAATTAGGCAATATGAATAAAAAACAATAAAAAGATTTTATATAATAAAAACCTTTTATATAGGTTTATCCTCAACCTATGAAATTGTAGCCTAATAAAACATTGCAAAATATGGGAAAAAATCATATGCACAAAATATTTCAGATTATCTAACAATAGGGAAATGATTAATTCAATTAATCAATCCACTTAATCCACTTAATCTAATATAAAACCTTTTCAAAATTAGGGTTATAAAGCTACATATGAATAGTGCTTCTAATATTAAGTAATGAGTTAAGCTCTAGAATTATTTGACTTCAGTAATATAAGAAGGAAATGCCCATATTGGGAAGGCCAGCTATCTAAAACTGGATTAGGGTTTTGCTTGGGAATCATCTGAATCGAGTCGTTAAAAGATAAACTGAGTCACATTAAAATATTTAAGAGTTTATGTGAGCATTTATGAATCTGAAGCCAGCAAGCCAAACAGGAAGTGGTTAGAGGCACTCCCCCCCACCCAGAACCAAGAGCCAGACTTCAAGGTGCAGGGGCCAAGAGAGGAAATGATTGTATTGGCTACGGCTGAATCTAGCTGGTTGTTGANAGCCAGACTTCAAGGTGCAGGGGCCAAGAGAGGAAATGATTGTATTGGCTACGGCTGAATCTAGCTGGTTGTCGTGATTGGTTGTCCTTAGTGTTTTCATTTTGTCACCCTGAGACATTTGCAGGCTTAGACATGGGTTTTCCCTACGTTGATCACCATGGCATTGGAGCCACATCCACCTAATGGCGTCCTTGTTCCGCATAACAGAGTCGATGCTCCAATCCTCATCTTCTGTGCATTCTGCGTGGGTTATAAAGTAGCACGGAAGGTTGGCCCTAGCGGAAAGGCTGCTCTGTGTGTTTCTCCAGACTCCCTCTGAATTGTGAGCCCTCCAAGAAGGAGTAGTACTGGATGGAGTGACTTGTCGTGAAGACAACCAAGGCTACATGCTATAGGGCTGACACCTGCTATAATGTCCATGCCTCTACTCTATGAAAATCCCCAGAAATAGAAAACCACCAACAACAAAAAAAAACCACTAAGATCGTGTGTCAAGAATGCATTCATATCCAGCTGGGAAATGTCAATAATCAGTCCTTTGTGGTTATAATACATGATCCCTTATGACTGATTTTTTTCTCTAGGTTCATCAGTTAATAGTAATGACCTATTACTATACTTTGAGTGTGATGTTGCAATGATTTCTCTCTGACATACACTTCCTTCCATGCCACTACCCTCCCCAGTGTATCCTTGTTTGGTGGCAAATATGCCATTGTTAGACAGAGAAAAGCGTTGGCCTCAGAGCTCTCTGTCTCTGAATCCCTGGCTTATGTCTGTCCAACCCTCTGAGAAGTGTGATTTGTAAGTAAAAGCCACCCTGGGGCTCACATAGATTCACAATTTATCTCTACAGTTTCCATGTTATCTTGTTATCCTGGTGTTGCCTTGAGGCTCTTGAAAATAACACTTGAAAAGATTCACATTTCTCACATCTAAAGGACATTTGTGATTCCTATTTTACACCCCACCTTGTTTGAAAAAAGAGTGGTGGAAGCTTGGAATAATACAACAGATTTTTTAAAAGACATGAAGATAAAGATAAAACAATGGTAGAAAAATAAGTTGCTGCCAGGGTAAGGGTAGCACTCAGGATACATTTTTAACATCCTAAAAACCCGAGTTTTACATTTGATTCATAGCTCCCCAGTTTCCACGGCAAGCATGGAGAAATAATGATTATCATTAACATGCATTCTTTATGGTTACTCTGGGGAAGGTTTTCAAAAGTGTCCATCAGTGGATGAATAGATAAAGAAAACAAGGTGTATATATATACACATAATAAAATATTACTCAGTCTTAAAAAGAAAGGAAATTCTGCCATTTGCAACAACATGGATAAATCTGGACGATGTTCTGCCGAGTGAAATGAGCCAGTCACAGAAGGACAAATACTGCATGATTCATTTTATATGAGATATCTAAAATGGTCAAATTCATAGAAGCAAAAAAGACAATAGCGCTTGCCAGGGAGGCAGTAGGAAACACACAGTGTTGTTTAAGGAGGATAAGGTTTCAGTTACACGAGGTAAATAAGTTCTAGAGAGCTGCTGTACAACATAGTACCTACAGTTAACAACAGAGTATTGTGCGCTTCGAGATTTCTTAAGACAGTAGGTCTCAGATTATATTCTTACCACCAAATAGGAGAGACCCAGGAAACTTTGGGAGATGTTGGATCTGTTATCTTGGTTGTGGTGAAGGAATCATGGGCATCTGCATATGTCCGAACTCATCAAATTGTATCTATTAGATACATGCAGTTCTTTGTATACAGATTATACCTCAATAAAGCTGTTGAAAGCAAATACACATTTAACCGTCTTTTCCAATATTATCAAACAATGGGTTTGCTGCACAGAAATCCACAATCAGAACAAAACATAACCATGGACTGTTAATAGGGTAAATGAGTCTAACACATGCAATATAGATGACCCACAAAATCTATGTTCATTTCTGTCCAAAGGTTCTACTTTTAAGCAAAATACATTGATAAAAGAAAAAATAAATAAAGGGACTTTGAGGAATAAGGTTATCTTTCCATCATTCATGTTTGATTGCTCATAGCCTTTTGTATTTGAAAGTGGGTAAAGGAAAAAGTTCCTTGCAAAACAATGTGGTCAATAGCATCGATCAGTTGCAATAAGGCCTCCTTAGGTGACCTCAGGACATTAGCGCCTATAATATGTATGACAATGTTGGACAAGAAATAAAGTTACTGGGATTCAGGGTGGATAACATCTCTGCTTCGTATATTTTCACAGCACCCTTCAAAATATGGGGACAGTGAGTTAAAACAATCTTCTTTGTGGAAATGGGCATGATCAGGAGGCATTATGCAGCTTTTATGCTGATTCATCAGCTGGCAATGAGACAAGCTTGCCTGGGAGCACCCAAGAGCCAGTCAACATTCATTAGAAATATCTTCACACTATAAATTTTTAAGGTAAAATGAGACTTTCATATAATAAGATTGCAACTGGTAAATAACACGCCAAAGTTCCATGTACACTTGTCTGCAAAGTCCATGTAATGATGGCCTGGCTGGTTATTTTTAAGTCATAGATGCTTTTTGACTGGTTGCTTGCTCTACAACTTTGCTGTGGTGTGATTGATATAAACAAACTATGTTGAAATTGTACTATCTGATGAGTTTGGACATAATAAACTCCCATAAAACTATAACTACAGTCAAGTTAATGAGCCTGTCAATCACCCTTAAAAGTTTTCCTCATGTCTTTCACACTCTTTTAGTATAATTGTTGTGTATCTGCCTGTTTCCACTATATGACAAAGAATTTACTTTTTAGAAGATCAATTCCATTGTGATGTGATGGGTATATTTATCATCAGCTCTTTTACATACAATTGGTGATTGTCACTTTTTATAGGTATCATGGAAAAAATTTCCTCTTACGCAGAAAACTTAGGCTCTGCAAATGAATCAGCCTCTATGTATTTAAGTAGAGTAAGACACCAGGAAGAATGGGCCAGTCACTTTCTCTGGACAGGAATAGAACACCCAACATGAAGAGGTGTTGGGGATGGGCATCGCTTCAGGTGTGAGGAAATGGCATAAGGCACAAACACCTCAATCTGATAGGCTGTGGTTGGTCCAGGCCACCATCATTCCAGAAAGGGGGCATATAGTTTAAAATATGCCAGGAACCAGGCACCTGGGTGGCTCAGTCAGATGAACAACCAACTTCGGCTCAGGTCATGATCTCTTGGTCCGTGAGTTCAAGCCCTGCATTGGGCTCTGTGTTGCCAGCTCGGAGCCTGAAGCCTACTTCCGATTCTCTCTCTCTCTCTCTCTCTCTCTCTCTCTCTGTCCCTCCCCTGTTCTCTCTCTCTCTCTCTCTCTCTCATAAAAATAAAGATTTAAAACAAATATGCTAGGGACCGGTGAAGGAAGAACAGGGGATAGAAAGAAAGAGAATTGAAGGGAAGGAGAGCAATATTAAGAGTGAGAGAAAAAAGACCCCCAGTCCACACTGCAGTGGGGCCTTTCGCTAACAACCATACATTGAGTGACTTTGGTGGTAAAGAAACAAGAAAGTCTTGAAATGGGTACCCTTGAACGATGGCAGCGTGTGAGGCCATGGCCTGGTAAAGAGCATGAGGTGGAGAAATGGCTGAGCTGGAATAGGATTCCTCTACCGCCCCTGCCCCAAACCAGGGCTGGAGGCAGAGCAGAACTCCCTACTCAGGAAAACGGAGCTATTTTTGTCAAGTTAAATGAGCCTGAACCTACAGGGCTGAATTGGCCGATGAATATTGTTCATTGGTGCCACTTCTTCAGTGCAGGAAAGACTTTCCAATCAGATTGACAATTCCTCTACCACACAAACAACAATGTATTAATGACCATGAAGTTTCAGAATCCTTGTCAATGATGAGCTCATAATCCTGTGTCCTCTCCCTTCCTTGGAAGAGGCAACCTTATCTTCACGTTGCCACCATGACATCCAGGCCATTCCTTACACATGACAATAATTCAAACGGTGATTTTCTGTTTTTTCCTGTAGGAATTTCCACATTGAGATGTCAAATCAAGCAGTTCTAACGGCCTAATTGTGATTCTCCCTACATCAACAGACTTTTCAAGGAGTTTGATTGAAAGTAACCAAGCAACTCCACTTGGTGGTGCTTATTCTGAAAAGCAAAGGGGAAGAGTAAGCCAAAGAAACATTCCCCCTTTTAAGAAATGTCGCTTTTATTTATCTTACAGTTTAAGGAACTTGAGGAATGTATATTCCCACATAACCACAACCACAGTAAGATATGGAACACCTATATCATTATAAAAACTCCATTGTTTCCTTTGCAGTGACCCCTCTCCCAAATCCTGGTCTCAGACAACCACTGACTTGTCTTCTATCACTGTAGATTAGTGTTGCCTTTTCTAGAATTTCATACAAATGAAGTAACACCATGACTTTTTTTAAAACTCAGATGAATGTTTTTGAAATTCAGTCCCTATCTCATGGACATCAGCATTCCTTTTCATTGCTTCATAGCGTTCTATCATATGAATATACCTCAGTGTGTTTACTCATGGACTTCTGGGTTATTTTCTGTTGTAGGCTATGATGAATACAGCTGCCATGAATATTAGCATCCAAAAATGTTTGTGGACGTATGTTCTCATTTTCTTGGGTAAGTACTTAAGAATGGAATTTCTGTCTCATATAGGAAGTGTATTTTCCCTGAAAAGAAACTGCCAACTGGTTTCCAAGCTAGCTGTGCCCTGTATCACTTCCTGTTTCCATCAGTAATGCATAAGATTTCCAGTCGTTCCAAACCAGAGACAGTAAAATAGGTGTAAAGTTATGCCTCATTATGGTATTAATTACACTTTCTTGATGACTAGTAACATTAAGTATTTTTTCATGTATTTATTGGCCATTTATTAAGTTCTTTTGCAAAGTGTTTAAAATCTTTCTGCCCACTATTAATAGGTTAATTGTCTTATCATTGATTTGTTAGAAGTGTTCTTCGTATATTTTTAACACAAGTCCCTTGTCAGATATATGGATTGTGAATATTGTCCTTCAGTCTATGACTTGCCTTTTCATTTTCTTAAAGATGTCTTTCAAGCAACTGAATTTTAAATTTTGATTAAGTTCAGTTTCTTCAGTTTTTATAGTTTGTGTTTTGTGCTTATTCCATAATTGCAAAGATTTCCTCCTATTTGTCACTAGAGGTTTTATAGTTTCAGGTTTTAAACTTAGGTCTATTTGCAATCTTGAGTAAATCTTTGCATATATGAGAAACAGATTTTGAGGTTCATTTTATTGAATGTATGTTTATTCAGATACCTGAGGGGAGGCTTATTTGTTGGAAAGATTATCCTAATAGATTATCTTGCCATCTCTATAAACAATAAATTGCCTATACATGTGTGCTATTTATATCCACACTCTTTATGCTAGTCCATTGATTTATATATCTGTCTGTATGCAAATATTACATTATCCTGATTTGTTATTTATTAGAAAGTCTTGAAATCAGATAGTTATAAGTCTTGCAACTTGGTTCTTTTTTCCCCCTTCAAATTATTGTGACTATTCTATGCCCTTAGCATTGAATTCCATATAAATTTTAGAATCAGCTTGCTAATTTCTGCAAAAAAAAAAAAAAATCCCGTTGAGATTGTGATTAGCATAGCATTCAATTTATAGAACAATTTGGGTACAATTGACGTTATTTTATTTTATTTTATTGTGGTAAGAATTTGTAACATGAGCTCTACTCTCTTAATAAAATTTCAAGTGTACAATGCAGTATTGTTAACTATAGACACAATAATTGATTAATTGGCACAAGAATTGATACCTTAACATATTGATTTTCTAATCCTTAAGCATGCTATATCTCTGTGTTTATTTATATAATCTTTATGGTCTCTCATGTTTCTTATGTGTTAGAATTCAGCTTTTGCACATATTTTGTTAAATTTATTCTTAAGTAGCTCATATTTTTAGATGACCTATTAAATGGTGTGATTTTATAAATTTTACTTTCCAATTGTTATTTTAGTATATAGAAGTACAATTGATTTTTTAGACACCTGACTCAGTCAGTTAAGCCTCCAACTCTTGAATTTGGCTCAGGTTGTGATCACAGTGTTGTAGGATCAAGACCTGTGTTGGGCTTCAAACTGAGTATGAAGCCTACTTGGGATTTTCCCTCTCTCTCTCTCTATCTGTCTCTCCCCTCCCAGCTAGTGCTAAATAAATTAATTAATTAATTAATTTAAAAAATTTGGGGGACCTGGGTGGCTCAGTTGATTAAGCATCTGACTTCTGATTTTGGCTTAGGTCATGATCTCAGTTCCATGAGTTTCCGCCCACGTCAGGCTCTATGCTGACAGCACAGAGCCTGCTTGGGATTCTCCTTCTCTCTCTGTCCCTCCCCAACTCATGCTTTCTCTGTCTCAGTAAATAAACAAACTTTAAGAAAAAAGTATAATTGATTTTTATATTGATCTTGAACCCTACGACTTTGCCAAAATATGCAAATTTACATAATTTTGAGCTATAGTTTTAAAAATATTTTTTCTAACCTTCATGTTAGGAAGGAATGAAATGGCACATGTTTGCCTGATATCATTTCACAGGTCATTGACAGTCTTAATTTTTTCTTTTTGTTTTCTCTGTACTCCATTTGGATAGTATGGACTCAAGTTCATTGCTATTTTCTTTTGTAGCTCTTAATATCTGTTTGTTGCCTTCATCAAAAATATCATTTGAATATTGCATTTTTCAACTCTATAAGTTCCATTAGGTTCCTTCAAAATAGATTTTCCATATCTTTACCTGGTGATGTTTCTATTTTCTCTGAGATCCTTTAGTGCATCTATAGCAAATATTTAAGAGTCTTTGCTACTTTTATTGTCTCTATCTTTTCTGAATCTTTGATATATTTTTCTCCAAATTATGAAAGGCATTTTATTATTTTTTCATATGCCTAGTAATTTTTTCATTGGAAGTTAGGCATTGTGATTAATGTGACGTAGAATATTAGATTTTGTTGTCTTTAAAGAGTATTGGACTTGATTCTTGAATGTACTACAACTACTTGAGGGTTAGTTTAATTTTTTTAAAACTTGTTTTAAAGACATGTTAGGGTAAGACTAGTGTTGCCCTTAATTTAGGGATAGTGTCACCTTATTACTAACCTGTGACCTTTCAAGGAACTCCACTGGTGCTCCAGGTGTTTACTCCACTGTGGCTGATGGAAAGCTGCACACCGCTAGCCCCTGTGAACTGTGGGACTCGCTAGCACACACACCCCATGCCATTCTTTCTCTTGGCCCCATCGAGTTTTGCCCGTTGTGTGTGCAGTTTGGTGTTCCACAGCACTAAGGCAGCCTCCATGCATGGATCCAGACCTCTTTGCTGGCATACCTTTCTCTTGGGTACTCCACACTCAAATTCCAATCACCTCAACCCCTGCAGACTCCGATCTCTGTTTCCTCTGTTTCTCCACTCAGGGAGACCATGATCTGCTCAAGTTTCTACTGCCCAGAAAATGCCTTCAGGTGGAAAGCCAGGCTCACACGAGGCTCACAAGCACTTCAGTCCTGCGTTGTTTTTGGTCTAATGTCTCAAAACAGTTTTCATGTTGTTCATGGCAAGACAGTGGGCCTGGTGCTAGTTACACCATCGTGGCTTGAGCAAAGGCTTCCTTTTAAAAAGATAAAAGTGTAAAGAGTTACATAATTAAGGATACAGCAGATACAGTAAAATTGTAATAGCTTATACTTTTTTCAGTTGCACGATTGAGCTACAGTTCATTTTATCCTACTGTTTTATGTAATCACAAATAGAACCACAGTAACCCCTTTCTTTTCTATTAAAACTTCCTCAAAATGTGGATAGAAAACCCAAGTCTAGACACTATAATCAAAGTTAAAGTAAAGTTACTTACTTCTATTGAAAATTTGCATTTAGAGTATGTTTTTTTACTTTTAATAAATTCTACCCTGTCTAAAAGTGAGACTCTCATCATGAATAGATTTTATTGTTCTATTTTATAGTGGGCAGGGGAGTGTCTAATCACTAAAGACAATTAAAAGAACAGTCTTTTTCTCTGTCTTTGCCTTTTTTCTTTTCATGTGATTAATCTTTAATGAATATTTTGAGGTCCAACTCAAGTCTATTTCTCCAGGGAATCTTACCCAACTATTTCATCCCTGTGTACATTATGATAAAGGTAAGCAACCGCCAGAAAAGAAACTGTCACATACAGTGCCTTAAAGTAGTTAGAAATTTCTGTCTGTGCTGACAGTTTCAAGGTAAGCAGACCAGAGTGAGCAGGGCAGCTCCTTCCAAAGTATCTTTCAAGCCACTATAGTATCATTTTTGCATGCATTCCCCTACGTGATTAAGTTGGATTTCTGGCACTTTCTGTTCCAGAACAGCCAGTTGTAGGAGAGAGAATATAATGGAGGAGAGCCCATCTATATGGCTTAAAGCCAAAAATTCACACATTAGTGGTGAACACTGAGCCATATGGCCATACCTAACCACAAGGGGAGCTCGAACATGTAATGTAGCCAGGCAGCCATGGTATAGCTACCTCAACACATAGGAAGAGGAGAATGGCTTTTGGTAGACAGTAAGTAGTATCTTAATTTCATTCTCCCCTCTTAGAACTCAACCCCATGTTCAGATCTAGAAACGCAGTCAACTCTGTTAATCAAATGAGTAAGAAAGAATGCTCAAAGTAGAGGGTCCATTTCACAATTTTTTTGCCTAGATAAAGATTGGTAAATCTGATTCTTGCTTGGTGATTTTCATTACTTCTTTATGTGAAGTCACATGTTTATTGGGTCTACTAATGAGATTTCTCCAGTTTAATTTCCATTAAGTGATCACTTAAGATAGATAGTAGAGAAATGCAATATTACTCATTCATCATTCCTGTAGGTCTGTGAGACAGACAGACTAGTTCAATCTTGGTGTTGTCATTTCCAAGCTTTGTAACTTCAGGTGAGTTACTTAACTTCTCTGAGCCTCCGTTTGTTAATAAGTATACCAATATCTACCTTACAGATTATGATAAAGATTAAACAAGGTAAAATTTATAAACATCTAATAGAGTGCCTGAGCACACAGTTGGAGTCCAATAAAATAGGGGTATAATATGTGTATGCATGTGTGTGTATATATATATTAATTTTGTTCTCTCTTGTTCCTCACTTTCTCACTGTTCTTTCTTTAGAATGTTAAGCAATCACAAATTTATATTTAAGAGATACTGATCTACATTTTATTCTTTCCCCCCACATGGCAACCCAGTGTGTTTTTGCCTACTTACATAATCGGACCAATAACAAGTACACATTTCCTTTCTGGAGAAGCAGCTCATTCCTTGAAATACACGTCCAGCCTTCCACAAATAACAATCATCAACTAAACATTGAAAGAACATTTCAGGCAGCAATGCAATCATAACAAAGATTACCTTTGTTGAGAAATGGAAAATTATTGGCGGGGGGAGGGGGAGGGTGAAAGACAAACTAATTTTACATGATGGTAAGAATATGTGCCTGAGAATCTCTTTGCTAACCTAAATTCTTCCACAATGAGCTGTATGGCCTTGAATGAGTCACTTAGCCTTCCTAGGCCTAAAAATAATAATAATCACAACTATCACTTGTGAGAAATTACTGTACCAAGCACTGTGCATTCATTTTTATATTTAGTTTTACAATTAAGGCTAAAAGGACTTAAGTAAATTGTCTAAAGTTTCTGAGCACTGGAGCTGTGGTTTTAACCCAAATCTGCTTTATGCAAAAATCATTGCTCTTAACCAAATGAAGAGATCAGACTAGCTTATCTCTCAGGCTAGATAAAACTCTAAAATTCAATGAGTTTATGAATTTGGGTCAAAGAAAGATCAAAACAAAAGTCAGTTGCCTGGAAGACACCACAATGAAAACTATTTCTCTGAATAAGGCAAAATTCATTTCTTCTAATTTGCAGCTCAACTCTGCCATTTAGCACATGTTAATATATACAAGGTCTAAAATAACATACTCAGAAAGCTGCTCTCTTTCTCGTACACTCACGAGTCAGGACACTTGAAGTCAAAGAAGAATTCCACGGAGTCTCCAGGAGTTTGGAATTGCCCCTAACAGAACTCATGTATGAGTGGCCTCCAGAACTTTCTAACATAGAACCCCTTACATTTATTCTTCATTGCATCCCATTGTTTACTTGTCCATCATTTGTCTCCTTTACTCGACTGTTTTCTCCCTGGAGAAAGGGTTCATATTTTCCACAGCTTTCTCCAAGCCCAGGGTTCCCACTTCCCTTGCATGTTTCTGTTTTTAGGCACCTTTTTGCACTGTGGTCCACTTCAGAAAGCCTTGCAGGCCACTGACTAGCTTGGCCTTGTCACTGATTTCCAACTTAGAGCCCTCGGTTTTATTTTACTATGCAGTTTGGTGAATATTCCACTATAGAAATCTGCAGTAGGACCCAACAATGGTATCTGTGCTCAGAATCCATTTGTTTCCCAAATAGCAAACCGAATCTGTTTGTGCTCAGCTGAGAAGACTGCCACACTATTGTTGCTTTCACTCTCACATGTACAGGAAAGTGTGCTGTGTGCTTAACATCCTTTACCCTATGTAATCCTCATAAGAACTGTAGACTTTATTGAATTACCTGATCTTTGGCATATTTTGCATCCTTTATCTCCATTATGGATTTGCTTGCTTTCTTCAAACACCTATTCCTAAGCTACCAAGGTTTTGGTGTTCAATTGGCTTATAAAACATTTTATTTATTGAATTGTTATAAACCCAACTAGTGTAAACCCAAATTGGTGTAAACCCCATAGCAGCAGCACTAAAGAAAACAACACAAAGCAGACAACAGGCTAAAGTTGTTCATACAGTCAAAATCCAAAAAAGTAAAAAATAAAATAGAGAAACATCTCACATGGGGTCCTGGATCCAAAGTAATTCATTCTATTATTTACTTGTTGATATTTCTAAATTTTTTTTAAGTTTATTTTTATTTATTTTGAGAGAGAAATAGAGAGCAAGTGGAGGAGAGGCAGAGAGAAAGAGAGACAGAGTCCCAATCAGGCTCTGAGCTGTCAGCACAGAGCCTGATGTGGGGCTCAAACCCACAAACTGTGAAATCATGACCTGAGTCGAAGTCAACAGTCAGACGCTTAACCAACTGAGCCACTGGGGAGCCCCTGATTGTCGATATTTCTGATCTAATCCCACGGACACAATGACAGACAAAGTGTGTGTTTGGAAGAATGCCTGAGTGAGTATGTTCTATGTGAGAATTATCATGCAGGAGTCAGTATGTAAGATATTTTAAAAATCTCAGAATTAATATCTATCTCTCTTCATACATCCCAAACTATATGTGTGACCCAAAAGAGAAGGGAAAGCTGTTGCACCAAGTGTACTAATTAAAGCTGCCATTTGGGGGGCGTCTGGGTGGCTCAGTCGGTTAAGCGTCTGACTTCGGCTCAGGTCATGATCTCACAGTTTGTGATTTTGAGCCCTGCATCGGGCTCTATGCTAACAGCTAGCTCAGAGCCTGGAACCTGTTTCAGTTTCTGTATCTCACTCTCTCTCTGACCCTCCCCTGCTAATGCTGTCTCTCTCTCTCTGTCTCTGTCTCTCTGTCTCTCTGTCTCTGTCTCTCTCTCTCTCAGAAATAAATAAAACATTAAAAAGCTGCCATTTTGGGGGGCCCCTGCTCAGAAAACCTTCAACTCAAAGTTGAGCATTGGGAGGGTAAGTGCCATGGTAATGAAACATCAGACATCAACATCAAGGGGAGAGCTCTGCTATTCCCTGTGACACCAAGGCTTATAATATGAGTTTAGGTACAACTGATGAACTACTACAAATTGCCGTGGTGAAGAAATTTGCACAGTGCTTTCTTGTTTATGAAATGTTGTCATTTCCATGACCTAAGGATGGAAGCTCTTGCTTATGGTCACCACTGAACCAAAGATGAAAAGAAGGGAGCAGTCATTTAAACACTGAGCAGTAAAAACAGAATTCATGCAAATGAAGTCTAGAGACAGAGAAACACTGTCAATAAGAACAGCGTAGCACTGTAGGTACCTAATCGTGCATGACCTCCAGGGAAGGTTTCAGGAAGAAAGCAAATGATAAGGGAAAGAAATCTACCTTCCTTAATTTTAAAAAATGAGCTACTATCTTTCTATTCTTATCTGCCTATCTATCTATTATCTATCATCTATCTATCATGTGTCATCTATCTATCTGCCATTTATCTATCTATCTATCTATCTATCTATCTATCTATCTATCTATCTATATCTATCATCTATCTATCTATCATCTATCTACCTACTTACCTACCTACCTGTCTATCCATCATCTATCATCTATCTATCTGTCATCTGTCTATCCTCTATCTACATACCTACCAACCTAATTTCATAAAAGATTTGAAGCAACATAAAATAGTATAAATAATAGTTTAGTTAAACAGAATAAAAATATTTCTAGAAATTAAATACAAATTGATTTAAGTTCAATAGAGAAATACAAGCCAATCGAATTAGAGGAACCATGGATACAAGAGAAAGCATCAGATAAAGACTGGATACCCAGATATTTTAGAGCATTTGGAAAACTTATGCCAGCTTATCAACAAAAGGAAGTCTTCTCCTTACACTTAAGCTTGAAATAAATGTCTTACATGAAACTGAAAATAGAGAACACTGAGTAAAGAACTGGATGACATTCTTAATCATTTCCTTCCATAAATGCAACAGAATCGTGTGCAAGCCTCTTTCTTCTACCATCCCTGAAAGTCAGCTAGCGGCTCATTGCCAAAATAAAGTTTGAAGGATGTTAAAACAAGGTAGATTTACTCTGCACTCTTAATTCCAGCTTTATCTAGAGGGAAATTCGAGTAGTTCTATCATATTTTTCAATCTGAAGTACATATTAGATCCCTCCTTAAAGAAGTGTGATGAAAAACTGAGCTGCTGACAAGCCAAGGTTACTTTCCTCTGGAGCGCGGGCATGTGAGAGCACGGCCTTGAAAGGGGATGCCATCTGATAAGAGAACATTTCGTAAAAATGGAGACACCTAACTAGGACTCTCAACTGAATGCACAGGCATCCACCTCATCTCTCCACTACATCTTGTTCTTAGAACATAAGCAAATAGACAACCGGCCTGTGGTGAAGTCTAAGTTGAATATTATGATTCTGACACCAATTCCCATGAGGGAACTCCCCTCCCCAAATTCTCTGACACTAGCTGGGAGTCCTACAATCCCAATCAACTCTGACAACGTCTTCCTGGATGAATTCCACAAATTAAAGGCTCAGTTCCCCAAGACTGCCCCTCCCCTTCATAAGCCACTCAAAAGCCAGGGTTATTACCTGTACTTGTGACCCAGTAGTTACAGATCAGAGGTTCCTACAACACTCCCCACCATTCTTAGGTTTGCTTAATTTGCTGGAGAGGCTCACACAACTAAGGGAAACATTTTACTTACTAGATTACCAGTTTTGTACCAAAGGATATAACTCAAGGACAGTCAGATGGAAGAAATGCACAGGGCAAGATGTGGGGAAAGTACATGAAGGTTCCATGCTTTCTCTGAGGGCACCGATCTCGAATCTCCATGTGGTCACCAACCCAGGAGCTCTCTGAACCCAGTCCATTAAGGTTTCTATGGAGGCTCCATTACATAGGCACAATTGATTAAATTATTGGCAGTGGGTGATTAAGCTCAATCTTCAGCCCCTCTCTCCTCCCCAGAAGTCAGGGAGGTGGGACAAAAAGCTCCAACCCTCTAATTACCTGGAGGGTTCCCCTGGCAACCAGTCTCTATCCTTCTGTGATTTAGGGGCTTTCCAAGAGTTGTCTTATTAACATAACAAAAGACACCTTTTTATTCCTTTCAACAATTCAGAAATTCCAAGGATTTTAGGAGCTCTGTGCCAGGAACAAGATGAAGACCAAATATATAGTTTTCTTATTTTAAATCGCAATATCACAAATATTACGTGCTGCCTTGATATCAGAAACTGGGAGAGCCTTAAATGGCCTAACTGTAAGTTCTTCTCCATGCTCTCTGCTCCTGTGGATAAGGCTCACCTAGCCTCCTTATCAAGAGGACCAGACATGGTCCCTGCTAATCCCTGAGCAGCAGGTTTTAGTCCCCTGTCAGCCCATGATATTATTCAAACAACCCAATCACATCTTCTGCAGGAACCAGAGGGCACCCACCCTCTCGGTGCTACAATCCAGAGTCCTCAGCCCCCAAGCTATTCACTCCAATTCCCAAGAGCAGCCTCCTAGTGGTCATGCATTGTGATCAAAACATGGCCTTTGAATTACACCCTCAAGTATACTGAAACAGCCTCGTCACCTTCTGTGGCCATCAAAGTCACCCAGGCCAGGGTGCTAGCCAATGGTTTTTTTATGCTTATTCTCTTCCATCATCTCAGCTGAAGAAAGAAGCAGTGGAGGAAGGACCTTTGAGAATTAGGCTCATCCCTCTCCCTGACATCCACATTCACCATCTTCCTCAGCCTTTGTCTTCTCCTCTCTCTCTCCAGCTTTTGAGGCCCATCTCTGTGCTGCTCTATCTGATTGAAAAGTGTTATCTTCCCTTCGAATTATATCCATTCTAGTGATAAACAACTCTTTTCTCCAACTTTGTTTCTCAAAGGGTGGTGATCAGACCAGGTGCACTGAAATTGCCTGGACTCCATGAAATGCTGAATTTTGGACCCCATTGAACAGAATCTCTGAAAGTGTGCCCAAAGAGGTTGTATTTTTTTAAATGTTTATTTATTTTTGATAGAGAGAGAGAGCAGGGGAGGGGCAGAGAGGGAGGGAGACAGAGGATCTGAAGCCTGTTCTGTGCTGATAGCAGCGAGCCCCATCTAGGGCTCCAACTTATGAACAGAACCCTGAGATCATGACCTGAGCCAAAGCCGGATGCTCAACCGACTGAGCCACCCAGGTGTCCCAAAGGGTTTATATTTTTAACACACTCCCTTAGTGATGCTATGGCACCTTTGGGCTACTGACCTAGACTTTTTACATCAAAACAGTGACATCAAAGACCATGTATCACTCATACATCCACCTCCAGTTGCCTTAAAGTGAGACTCAACCAGAGAGCCTGGCTGCACTGGGAACCTGAGACAACAGCTCTGTGCCTTTATTGCTGCCCCTGTATTAATGTGGCACTTTGTGCACCAGTAGGAGATTCTAATGTCCTGTGTACTCCCACCACACAGGTATAGTAGGAGAAGCTACAGATAGACCCCACCTGCACAGAACGTCTCAAATAGAGCTGCTTCCTTTTTTTTTTTTTTCTTTTTTCTGATGCTGTGATCCAGAGACATTGCTCTAGAAACATGTGTTCTCAATTACTCTTGCTAGGAAATGACACATGGGTATGTGTGTGACCTCTTTTTTCCTAAAAACCCATGTGAGGGAAAAAACAAAACTGCAATTTTAATCACACCTATTGGTGTTACATGTAAACTAATTGAGGAAATTACCAAATACTGTGTATATTTTGGCATATTTGGTTTTCTGTTTTCCAGGAACATATAGTTTACTAATCTATATCTGGATTTTAATTATTAAGAAAAATTAATTCCTTGTCCATCTTACAAGTAATCTGACCCAGAAAGAGCAAGCCAGGTATTGTCTTCAGATATATCCAGTCTCAAGATGTTCAGAAAATTATATAAATCAATGATCCTGAACCTAATGTGTATGTAAGAATCATCTAGAAAACTAGTATTCATACTAAGAGCATTTTATTTTATTTTATTTTATTTTGTTTTTCTATTTATTTTTGAGACAGAGAGACAGAGCATGAGTAGGGGAGAGGCAGAGAAAGGGAAACACAGAATCTGAAACAAGCTCCAGGCCCTGAGCTGTCAGCACAGAGCCTGACGTGGGGCTCAAACCCATGAACCGTGAGATCATGACCTGAGCTGAAGTCAGACGCTTTACCAACTGAACCACCCAGGTGCCTCTCTAAGAGCATTTTAAATACCAGTTCTGGTTTTGAATCTCAGTTGTGCCAGTTACTAACACATAGCCTTGGGCAAGTTATTTAACCTCTCTGTGCCTCAATTTCTCCATTTGTAACATGGGCATAATAATAGGATGTACCCCATAGCATTGGTCTAACAACTAAATTATTATATATAATATATAATTTATATATATATGATGTTTTAAGAAAGTATCTGTCAAACAACACACATTCCATATGTATTATTATTCAATAAAGGCTACTGAACTGTACTTTCAAACACTTGAAAGGTTTCATCCAAAGCAGATTCTTAGAAAATCTACATTTTAAATAAGTATTTCTAATAATTCTGATGCTGGTGGCTCATGGACCAGTTTAAGAGACAGTAATCTACATCAGTGCTCTTAAGAGGGGTAGACCGACAATAATACAGATGATTCCTTGGGCTTTAGGAGGATATGTTGGTATTCTATTTCCATTTGTCTTCTTTATCTAAAAATAAGAAATCTTTTTAATGCTATTTAAAATACTAGTTGAGAGGCATCTGGGTGGCTCAGTCGGTTGAGTGTCTGACTCTTGATTTTGGCTCAGGTCATGATCTCACAGTTCAAGGGTTGGAGCCCCATTTGGGTACTGCACTGAGAGCTTGGAGCCTGCTTTGGGTTATCTCTCTCTCTCTCTCTTTCTCTCTCTCTGTCTTCTCTCTCTGCCTCTCTGCCACTCTCCTTACTCTCTCACTCTCTCTCTCTCAAACAAATAAATAAACTTAAAAGAATAAAAATGAAAATAAAATGCTATCCTACTTGACCTGCCACCTGAGGGATTAGCAAGACCTCCACATCAGCCCCCGCCCCCCTCCCTGAGCACAACAATAGCGCAGTGCCATGGAGCTTCAGTTGACTCAGGATGGCCAGTCCCCACCCCACCGCCAGCCACTGTCAGGACCAGGGTCCAGAGTGGAAAGTCCCTCCACCAGGGAAATGGAGCTGGCCAGAGGGGGAGCCACCCCCATGCACCCCTCACCAAGGCCAATGAGCATCTGTGGGGAACCTGGTACTAAAGCTATTTCTGGAAGATCTGCTTCTGGGTGCAGTTCCATCCATAGCCCAGGACCTCCCTTACTCTGATCTATTGAAAGTCAGCCCTCCCACACAAGAGGTTCTAAAAAAATAAATAATAATAATATTATTTACTTAAAAGAAGAAAAAATTACATTTAAAAATTATAAAAAGAAAAATAACATACTAGTTGATATTGAGGACTTCATCGGTCTTGTATGGTTTGGATGCCACATAGAGGGCTCAAGGAACCCCATATCAAGGGAACTGAGAATCCCACGCGGTTAAGCTGATGGTGATGGTCAAGCTGATGGCTTGATTTCAATGCATTGTGATGTGTTGCAATTTATTTTGATGCTGGAAATTTGGAATGTATAATTTACATGTTTTCATTTTAAAATAGATGTATCCTTATAAAATGAACAACTGATTTAAAAAGATTTGTGCTAAGCGGTGCTTGGGTGGCTCAGTCTACTTCAGCTCTGGTCATATCTCGTGGTTCATGGGTTTGAGCCCTGCGTTGGACTCTGTGATGACAGCTCAGAGCCCGTAGCCTGCTTCAGATGCTGTCTCTCTCTCTCTCTCTCTGACCCTCCCCTGCCTATACTCTGCCTCTCTGTGTCTCAAAACTAAATAAACATTATAAAATTTAAAAAAAATTTGTGCTAAGAAGCCATATATCAATGATAATGCTAACAATTTCAGCAAAAGTGAAGAATAAGAATAAGAAAAGGACAGAGTCACCATTTGCCTTGGTTTTTATACAATTTCTTTGCCAACCACATCTCCAAAAAAGTAATCTTCATACAATCTAACAAAAAAGAGGCCCCCAAAAGTGCATTTATCAAGAAGCTACTTGGTGCACCTGGGTGGCTCAGTTGGTTAAGCGTCCAACTTCAGCTCAGGTCATGATCTCATGGTTTGTGGGTTCGAGCCCCACATTGGGCTCTGTGATGACAGCTCAGAGCCTGGAGTCTGCTTCAGATTCTATGTCTTTCTGTCTCTCTGGCCCTCCCCCACTCATGCTCTGTCTCTGTCTCAAAAATAAATAAAAAACATTTAAAAAAGAGAGAAATATGAACTACTTTTCCTCTCATTACTGATTATTTCACCCCATGTATGTATTATGCCTTCTATATTAAAGAATGTTACCAGCGCAGTTTAAAAGTTTGGATATCATGAGAATAAGTTTAAGATTTGAGATTCTTTCCGGCAGCCACTAAATTGACATGTATGGAGATCAACAACAAAAGTAAGCAATTGTCTTTTAAGTTGGGGAAAAAAATGACCATCTAACTAAGAGTATAGAAGGGCGGTATGCAATCAAAAAGATCCCAGAATTTTTAGTTTCAGTTTCTTCCTTGGAGCATAAAATAAAATGAAAATCAGTTACTCAACCTGGGCGCAATTGCAAATTGGCTTTCTCTTTTGGTTTGTCCTTAAGATGCTTGTATAATAAAGCTGCTTAATGAGAGACCTGAATATATTTTCTGTGGGCAGACGTTGGTTTCTTCCTTGCATAGGGAGATGACTCAACAAAAGAAAATGTGTGGGGTACAGAGAGTTAGACAACAGATAAGCATTGGTGTGATGGGTGCTTACTGCAGGCCGAACAGAATTTTTGCAGACCAAGTGGTTTTGAAAGGCATGTAGTGTGTCGTGTGTCATCCTCTGTAATTATATCAGAGTTGCCCCTTCACTTTGTACCTAATAGATGCTCATTGTCAAATGAACATCAGCCTTCAGTTTAATGCTGTGTTGGGAAAGGAGTCAAAGAGAAGAATTCTTTTGTTATGGTAGAGAAAGTATCACGGACCCACAGTGCTCCGAACTCTAGGGAGCATGCAGGCTACTTTGGATCTGAGCTTTGCTATTTGTATTTTCTGACATTTACTAAGAAGGCAAACACATGTGCCTGAACTTATAAACGGTTATGTATCTTCTGCTCTATGGCACCACACCAACTATAGTAACCCGGCTATGAAAATTAAATGTTGGTCTGTGGCTATAATTACAGGCACAAGCCTAAAGCAGCAGAGCTTAAAATTGAGGTGAATCATAGGAAACTGCCATTTATGGAAACCAGAAATGGTCAGAATTTGGCTCTGAGGCCAACTAACCCTGAACTCAACTCAGGCCTGTCAGTGCTGGTGAGCAGCTCTACTCCAGACCAGCGCTGCCTGGCCCCAAAGCCAGCTCCGAAACTCTTTGAATGTTTTACCTTCATTTACCACCCTCATAAGTGTAGTATCTCTAAAACCCTGGGCTAAAAA
>NW_027531522.1:1227352-1256089 GCF_008692635.1 Crocuta crocuta | reverse complement strand
TTTTTTTTTTCTTTCCCTTCCCCCCCCCCAACCCCGGGAAAAAAAAAAAAAAAAAAAAAAAAAAAAGCCAGTCTCACGTGGTAACCTAGTTACGTGAGAAACTTCTGCAAAGAGAAGTTAAATGCTAACTTTTAACATCTTTCAAATGGAAGATGTTCATTTTCCAGAAGTGACCTGTGCCAACCAAGGTCCAGAAGTTTGTGAATTAAAAAAAAAAAAAAAATGAAATGTATATACGAATGCACAGACCAAAGCCGAACGGAACAAGTGAGTTGAGGGTATTTTCTTCTTCAAAATAGTCTCTGTGGGAACCTATATACTCATTCCCAAGAGGAGGTTATTGTTTTAAAATACACGTGCTGCCACTGTTGGTATCATCCTCCGTTATCTTATCTCACGCAGATCTACTCATCTTGAGACAGATGAACGAGAAGCCAGACTGTATACACCGCATGCTCAACATATTTTAATAGTGGTAAAAACACCAAGAGGTACGACCGCTTTGTCATAGTTTGAAAGGAAGGCTTTCTGTAGCTAAACAACTCTGGGCTGAATCCCAGGAGTGTTTACAGATCAGTTTAGCAGGATAACAATTGTTGCAAATACCCCTTCCCCCACCCCCCGTGGGATAAGCATAAAAAAACAATATTATGAACGGGATTGGATGTGGGTAGTTGGTATCTATCCCACGCTATTTTCTGAGAAATTCTTAAATTCTGCTCTGTGATGTTATAGAAAGTCTCTAAAACTCGAAAATGTAAGAGCGAAAGCACCTTTGATTTGTCAGGTCAGTCCTATGTGAGCTTCTGGGTTTGCGGACTTTTTCCTGCCGGGGGGTGTTCACGAGGCGCCCTTCCACAGGGACCTACCCGGCAGCATATCTGCACGCTCTCTCCGGCTTTCGTGCTGAGAGGAGAGACTCTTGAGAGATGGAAGATGGACCCATCTTTACTTCCTACCCCTTCAGGAAGGTACAGCACCCAGTTCGCCTATGTGTCAAGGTTCCACTCTCGGGAGTTGCCAAAAACACGATTCACAGCCTCCCAACAACAGCCTCCTGTGGTGTCTTGGATGCTTCGCGCCAAGTTAGCATTTGACTCAGGGATACAGTGTCACACAATTTTAGAGTGTCCCTTAACCACAACCACCTATTTTAGCCTATCAGCCATGCAAATGCCAGTAAATGATGTGATTCTGTCTGCTAGATACTCTCAAATTAAGCCTAATCCAATGAGCATTATGGGTCAAAATTCGTTGACACCAAAATTCGGTGTTCTTTGTATCTGGGGTCGAGAGGCTGATACACATTCCTGACAAAGGCTTCTGTAGATTCTCTAGCATTCCTGATCTTACGGACCAGCAGTCCCTCAACGGCCTCTCCACACCGCAGGGTCATCTGATTATTGGAAACAAGAAAGGCAGGAATAGGAGTCAGTGGGCCAGGAAATGTGCTAAGACCATCACCTCCTCTATTGTAAAACAACCAGCACTGTGGCCACACTTACTAATGGGGTGTCTTTCGTAGAGATGTTTTCTGTTGCGTATGTAAAAAAAAGAGAGAGAGAAGTTAAGGATAACACACACCGCCCACTGAGTTTGGGGGAAGGGTGGTGACACAAAGCGGCTGGGGAGGGGTGATGGGTGCGGGCACCATATTCTGAGTCAGGAGCTGGCACTGCCTGCATTGGACCAGGGCTGCCCCTCATGGCTAACAGGGTCCCCGGTGTTCCAGATTGCTTGGCTCCAGATTTTTGACAGATTCTGGCCAACAAAAATGCCCATCTCAAGTGATCCAACTTAAGGCTAAGCCCTTCTGTCTGTGGTTTGTCTTTCTTTGGGGCCCCTTGGTGGCCCAGATATTTCCCCTTATACCCAACCCTCTTCAGGGGGCCCCGTCAGTTGCACCGCTTCTCACTGGAGCCCCCATTTTGCACTGTCTTGAGCTCCGTTTCCTCTCCCTGCCTCACAATCCATGGCTTTCCAGTTACAGACCACACTTACCTGTGGCTAAGGCTTCAGCCATACACAGCTTCTCCCCACTCCTGTCACGATTTAACCCGATGGGATTCACCATAAAAGAATTTTAACTGGAGTAGAATTTTAACTAGAGCAAAGAGGATACCTTTGGGTAGATCTGGGGTGATGGGGCATCTTTCTTGGACCCCGATTCTAATCACAGCCAGGCGGCCATCGACCTCATCTAGATGCACCACAGCATTTTCATAAGCACTTCTTTGGGTGATAATGAAGCTGGAGAATATATTTCACTGTTTCCAGGCCACACTCTAGATGGGACTATTTTTGTTGCTCATTTTGCAATGGCTTTAAATAGTGTAACTTAAATGGCGTTTTGACATCAGGAGTTTACCTTTGAGATAATTTCCCCTTTGTCAGCTTGGGGGCCGTTCTTTGGCACAAGATATATGCTGTTATGATATTGCAATCTACTGGGATAAAAATAACTCATGATGTCAAACCCTCAGCCCAGGAGTGCTGCCCTCACGAGATAATCTGCCAGGGGGAGAAGCAGGGTGGGCCAGGCCCAGAGCCTCGGCGGAGACAAAAATAGAGCGCTAATGGCCTT
This sequence comes from Crocuta crocuta, assembly GCF_008692635.1. Lineage (NCBI taxonomy): Eukaryota > Metazoa > Chordata > Mammalia > Carnivora > Hyaenidae > Crocuta > Crocuta crocuta. Next base: position 1,253,505 of record NW_027531522.1, on the reverse strand, counting down.
CAGTAGCAAGGCAGAGAGTGGGAAGTGGACAGNGGGATAAAAATAACTCATGATGTCAAACCCTCAGCCCAGGAGTGCTGCCCTCACGAGATAATCTGCCAGGGGGAGAAGCAGGGTGGGCCAGGCCCAGAGCCTCGGCGGAGACAAAAATAGAGCGCTAATGGCCTTCAGTAGCAAGGCAGAGAGTGGGAAGAAGTGGACAGAGATTTATAAAGAAAAACGGTTCCGAGCATCTGCTAAGTCCTCATTCTCTTATTTCCCTCCGATCTATTCCTGTCTTCTCTTTGCACAGCGCAGGCAGCTCCTCAAAATAAAGAGCCTTGCCCCTGCCTGCCCCGGCCTCCAACCGAGCTCGGAAGGAGGCAGGCCATGAATGATGATTGTCTGTGTCTGGAGTTTTAATTGAAAAACATTCCCCGAAATGGAAAGACACACAGAGGAAGTGATCTCATCGTCGGTGATTTTGGCAACTTTCAGTTTTGTTTCTCCGCCGTGGAACTCAACGCAGCAGCGCCCCTCAGTGGCCGCATCCCAGAACTGCAGGGAGGCTGGCTGCCCTGTGAGTGAGCTCTGCGGACCGGACCGGGACGCGCGGGTCTGGGAGGGAAAATTCCCAGCTGGAATCAGAAAGCCCAAGACGTCTCTCCTTAGGGAGCTCGGAATAGCTTGTCCACGTATTAACAGTTTATAACCCAGGAGGAGCGGCCGCGCCGAGCTTCAGGTTTGTGGCAGGTATATAGGAGGAAGGTGAGAAAATTAAACCCTGCCCGTGAATTTGGAACTTCTGTCCAGAAACAGAGAAACAAAATGACAATCGTATTACCCTCCACTCAACTAAGATTCTTGTGAAGTGAAGTTTATTTGGAAAAATACATTAATATGCTTATGTCTGCTCACAGTGTATGATTCTACCTACAAACGCATATTAATCATTGTAATCAATCACTCAAGACCTTAAAGTAAACTCATTAATCAAAATTCGAGCTTTCTTCTTCATTTTGAAAAAAAAGAAAAGAAAAGAAACCTCCTATATACAAATCTGAACTCACAGAAGCAAAAGAGTGGATTGTGAGTCTGTCTGTTGTGGAGGAGACAGAGATAAAAGTGCTCAAGACTCTTTGTGTTCGTATTTTCACTCCATATCTTTGATGCATCCACAAGAATAACATTTTCTTTCTCCCCTTAATACCCAAATGATAAACCTCACAGAAGCTAAGCAAAGGATTTTATGAATTGCATGAGTCGAGAGATCTGATTCCAGATCTGGATATAACCAAAGAAGTTGTCTGCTTCTCAGAAGAATAAGGGGGAGGGATTCCTCTCAAGTTGGTGAAGGAAACGTTCAAAATCTATGTCTTCCACTCTGCCCAGTCACAAGACCAAAGTGGTGAAGCTTCTGGAGGGTAAAGAGGAGGCTGCTAGAGAAGGTGCCATGGGAGGCCAAGTGGCTTCCAAAAGGTCTCTCAAGGTGCCGCTGGATGTGGTTCCAAATGTCCCATCTTTTCAGGTTTTGAAACTCAATTTGTCAGTTTCCTAGCCATGGTCTCACTCCCCCAGGGACAGAGTTACTTTACTGACACTGGAGAGACTGATCTATAACCATAACTCCAAATATACACCGAGAAATAAAACCGTCCAATGGACCTGACACATTCTTTCTTGCTAATAAACATCTTCTCTTCTTATGGAAAAGGCCCATGGGAAGGTGAATTATGATGGGAAGATGGCTTGGTGACCATGGAATCAAAGCATGTGGCCGGGAGAGGGATGGCATCATCGCAATGGGGCTGATATCCCTGCGCTGTGATGACCTGGCTCACCCCCCCGGTGACTGGGCTCAGCCTGGCAAATGTTCTGTCTTGGGCTGGGGTCCCCAGAAGCAGGGGGACTCTGAGACAAAAATGTATATAAGTGATATTTAGGATGTGCTTCCAGGAAAAACTGGTAGGTGAGTGGGGAAATGGAACAAGAATGCCAGTGAGGGCGCCTGGCTGGCTCAGTGAGCAGACCGTGTGACTCTGGATCTCCGGCTTGTGAGTTCAAGCTCCATCTTGGGTTGGGAGATATCTTAAAAATAAAATCTTTAAATAAAAACTAAGCTAGGCAAACGTGAGTTATCAAGCAAAATCCCCAGGCAGTTAAGTTGGGTTCAGTCGCACAGGAGAGCCCTGGACACGGTATAGTTCCCATGTCAAACTGTCCCTTTCCGGCATAAGGGAGTTGGAATACTTCTTCTTCTTTTTTTTTTAACAGGTTATTTATTTTTGAGAAAGAGAGACAGAGTGCAAACAGGAGAGGAGCACAGAGAGAGAGAGAGACAGAATCTGAAGAAGGTTCCAGGCTCAGAACTATCAGCACAGAGCCCGATGTGGGGCTCGAATCCATGAACCGTGAGATCATGACCTGAGCCAAAGTCGGATGCTTAACCAACTGAGCCACCCAGTCACCCCTTTTCTTTGATATTTATTAATTTATTTTTGAGAGAGAGATTGCATGAGTAGGGGAGGTGCAGAGAATGAGGGGGACAGGCTCCCACTAACAGCAGAGAACCCTAGCAGGACTCGAACTCACAAACCAAGAGGTCATGACTTAAGCCAAAGCCAACCAACTGAGCTTCCCAGGTGCCTTGGGAGTTGGAGGATACCTACGTCTGCACCCACAGTCATCAGGTTAGAGCTGCCCACAGGTTCAGGTGAAGCACCTTGGAAACACAGGTCAGCACTGGTCTCAGATCAGCACTTAAGACAAAGAGATGCAGGCACCAGCTGTTGGAAGCAAAAGCACACAGGAAGACCAAGTGCACTCAGATGGAAAGGGATTTGTGGGGATGTCGGCGGGGCACCGGCATGGTCAGCAGGAAGATCAGCCCACCTTCCCTGGGAATGTTCTGGGCTGTGTCACAGGCTTACTCTCTATCACCTTTCAGTTCTGAGCTCCATCTAGAAGCAGTCCTTTCACCAGCTATGTCCTGGTCTCTAAACTTGGGTGTTCATGACCTCTATCCACTCTTTTAATCAAACAGAACTTAGAGTGACTTTGTTTACATACTGTTGTGCTTGATTTCTACATGTCCACGCATCCTTATTTTGTTCTCAGAGAAAAACCAGGTCTTTCACCCACATACATATGGCCTATGTTGCATAAATGGGGATGGGAAGGGTAAGAACCATACACTGTGTAGTTGGTCAAGCACCATGTGGGGCCGGAATTGTGGGACTAGACGGTGAAAGCCATTTAAATGAAGCTACACTGTTACTGTATCCCAGTTTTCTCTACAGACTCTAAATATTTCATCTTTGACTTTGATAGATGGCTGAGGAAATGATCAAGAGAATGGCCATGCATGAACAGGGTTAACAAGGTGGAAAATACCCCACAAAGACCCTTTTCCTGTGTGTCCAAGGTCTTGGAACCCTACACAAATAGACTCAGACTTGCCAAACTCCTTCTTCCCTCAACCTTCAGAAGGGAGCCCAACCTTATACCACATTCAGCCTTTTGCCTTTCCCCTCGCACACGTGGTCCACCGTGTAGCCCAGCCCCACCCCCACTCCATCTTCACCTCACTCCCTACCCCTCTTTCGGGGTAGAATCCTATTCTTTTAGGTCCAGGGGAAAGTTTTCCTCTCAAAGTCAAACAAGCTGTTCTTTATGATAAAAGTGCAAAATTCCTTCTCAGCAGAGATATCTCTACTACTCTTTCGTGAGGGTCTAACATGGAAGGTTATTTAAATCAGCCATGGGTGAGTTTCCATCCAGTTTGTGGGACACAAGGGACAACACAGCAATCAGAGCTGGTTATCGCAAGGAGCCGATGTTGCTTTGATTCCGATGGAAGGGAAATGAGAAGGGAAAAGAAGCAATTAAAAAAAAAAGGGTTCTTCATCGTGAAGGTGGATGAAAATACTGCCAGAGAGGACAGCGTTTCACTATGCAGCCCTGCTGAGCTGGAGCAAGGTGTCTGTGCTCTGTTCTCCTTCACCAAGTGACAGGAGACTCAGAGACATCGCCCAGAATGTTCCGGTCTTGCTCTAGCACCCAGGAGCTCTAGCACCGGGAGGTCAAGCAGGGATGGGGGAAGGCGGGGGCTGCCCTGCTTGCAAACTTTATGTGATGATGGCTCTGGGCCCAAGAGAAGTAACCTGAGAAGACGTTAGAGCTTTTCCTTGTGTTATCCAGGTGCCTTTGGGAGAGGTCAGCGACCAGCAAGAGCCACTCACAGACCAGACCATGAAAATGCTCCTTAATCAAGATTTGTAAGTCATGATGGGGTTTGGCCTGGGGTTTGGTTTCCATAATTGGTGGGATGCTTTAAAAAATACTTTTAATGGGGCACTGCCTGGGTGGCTCAGTCAGTTAAGTGTCTGACTTCAGCTCAGGTCATGATCTCATGGTTCGTGGGTTCAAGCCCTGCATTGGGCTCTGTGCCGACAGCTCAGAGCCTGGAGCCTGCTTCAGAATCTGTATCCTCCTCTCTCTATGCCCCTCCCAGGCTTGGGCTCTGTCTCTCTCTCAAAAATAAAATAAACATTTTTTTAAATAAAGAAATAATTTAAAACTTTTTAAACCCTTTTACTCACATTGTATGTCTATGTGTTGTAGTCAACGTGCTGGCAATCTGGCAAACGGAGCGGCCAGGTGGGCTGACTGGGGATAAGATGAATTCGGAGTTCGGGATGAGGCCTCTAGTCCCACAAAGTGTGACACCCCCAGAAACCCTGAGCCCTGGCGGGCATAGGTGCCTCCAACCCATGGGCTCACATGCCATTTTCTGCATGGTTACAGTGTTGGGGAATTTTCTACCTGGAAGGCCTTCACCCCCCTCTCCCTTGCCCATTCCCTTCCATACACCATCTTGGCGTCTAGAATTCCTTTCAAATATTTAACATCCAACGCAAATGCTCATGCCCACCACAGCTCCCCTGCTGCACACCTTTTCATCCCTGTGCCCGTCATAACTTGACATTCTCTTCTGTGGAATTTGATTTTTTTTCTATTATGTAGGTGTCTTCACTTAATCTCATTTATTACCTCAGCGTCTATGTAAGTACCTTTCTGTCCTTTGTTTTCTTCATCTATAAATTGGGGATAATGATAACAGCCCTTGCCTCAGTGGGTTGCCATGATGATTACCTGAGGTACCAGAACAGAACCAGACACATGGTAAATGCTCAAAAAAGTTAGCGACAGTGATGGTAATGTTTACTGTTGTCCTCATAACCTGATATAGTCTCAGTAAATATTTTGGAATGAATGAATAGGGCAAAAATCATCAGTGATTACCCAGAAATGTCGGTGACAGGAAAACCTGATCGATCCCATGTCTCAGACTCCTCCAGGGCATGTTTTGTCACACCGGTTCTTCCGGAGTCTGGGTTGTGTTATGTGAGGCCTGTGTGATGACTTCCAAAGGCTTCCATGTCTGTAAGATAAAAATCCCTCATCAAGTTAAATAGGAGAGACCTGAAGATATTGAATTCTTCTCAGAAGGAAAGGAAGTTACCATTAGTTTTATCGCCATTGGCTCAGAATAATAGTGGTTTCTGCTGCCATGGATAACCTTAATTATCTAAATTTGAGAGTCTGGGAAATGATAAGGAGCCTTATTCCTCAATTATAACACTGGGTGTGTAAGCCCAAGGGACTTACAACTTCTTGTTTTATTTTTATTTTACTTTTTTAATATTTTTATTTATTTCTAGGAGAGAGAGAGACAGCGTGAGCAGTGGAGGGTCAGAGAGAGAGGGAGTCACAGACTGAAACAGGCTCCAGGCTCTGAGCTGGCAGTCAGCACAGAGCCCGACGCGGGGCTCGAACCCACGAACCGCGAGATCATGACCTAAGTGAAAGTCAGATGCTTAACCGACTAAGCCACCCAGGCGCCCCACAACTTCTTGTTTTAAAGGGCTGACCATAATCGTAGTCACCACTGATACATTCAGTTTGCATGATGTTGTTTGGTTCTAGTGATTTTTTTTTTGTTATTCTATGTTATATGTTTTTTCTCCTTCTAAAAATGGCAGTCAGTTCTTAAAAGGAGCTCAACCATTTGCATTGTATGCATTCTCTCTTGTACCCATTCTTTCATAGGACATGACAAGCAATGGATTTCAAGCTCTAGTAAGACGATCACATGAGAACACTGTGGTAAATGCACATGTCACAGCCCATCCCCAGGCTTTTGGACTCAGTGGCTCTGCCCAGAATTATGCATTTTGAAGAATACCCTTAAATTATTTTAAAGCAGGAATCCTCTGGCTCCTGTGTTCAAAAACACTATTTTCTATAGACACATAAGAATACAGAGGTCTCTTTAACTGGGGTATTATTAAATTTTATTGGCATTCATACGTTAATTTTTTAAGTCATACATTAAATATTTATTGAACACTTATGCTGTGCAATAAAGATACAGAAGTTAAAAAAAAAAAGAAAGAAAGAAAGAAAGAAAGAAAGAAAGAAAAGAAAGTCCCTGATTTCATGGAGCTTACATTCTAGTGGATAGAGATAATCAATAAAGAAATAAGAAATAAACATATAGATAGATAGATAGATAGATAGTAGAGAGATAGATAATGATAGTTGGAACCAAGTTCTTTAAAGAAAAATAGGGACACCTGGGTGGCTCAGTCAATCAAGTATCCGACTTTGTCTCAGGTCATGATCTCACGGTTTGTGGGTTCAAACCCCGCATCGAGGTCTGTGCTGACAGCTCATAGCCTGGAGCCTGCTTCAGATTCTGTGTCTCCCACTGTCTCTGCCCTCCCCTTCCCTCAAAAACAAACATTAAAACAATTTTTTAAGGAAAAAGAAAAGAAAATTATAGGAGAGAGCACATGACAATTGGGAGGGTTATGCAGAGTGACTGGAAGTCTTTCTGAAAATGGGCATTTAAGGAGAGACCTAAAGGTATGAGGAGCAACCCCCACCCCCACCCCTGAGCAGGGCAGGAAAAGAGCAAGCAGTGAGAAAACCTGGTGATGAGGCCCGTGTGGCTGGAGGGTAGGCAGGCAGGACAGTAAGAGACATAGAACCGGAGAGGCCTCAGGGACGAGCTCCTGACGGGCTTTGAAGGCAACAGGAAGGACTTTAGCTCTTACTCTGAGCAGGATGGAAAGCCACAGGAGGACCTGAGCCACAGAGAGAGGTGACCAGACATGTTTAAAAAGTTTCACCTAAGGCTTCTGTGGACGGAATGCAGATGAATGCCAAGATGCTGGTGGCAAGATCCCACTGCCTAGGAAAAGTCACACAAAAACCACAAAGCATTTTGGTCTTCTTATCAGAAATCAAAAGATACAAACTTGCAGTTACAAGGTAAATAACGTGTAGCACGATGCCTGTAGCTAACACTAGTGTATGATATACAGGGAAGTTGTTAGGAGAGCAAATCTTAAGAGTTCTCATCACAAGAATACTTTTTCTTTTTTCTTTACTTTTTAGAGTTTCGATAGGAGATGACGGGTGTTGGCTGAAGCTATCATGGTAATCGTGTCACAACATATGTAAATCAAACTGTCATGTTGTGTGTCTTAAACTTATACAGTGATGTATGCTGATCATTTCTCAATAAAACTGGGGAAGGGGGCACAAAAGAAAGAAATATGTCAAGGAAGGAAAATGTAATACAGTAAAACCTTGGATTGCAAGTAACTTGCTCTGGGGGTGTTCCGCAACACCAGCACACATTTCTAATACATTTTAACTTGATAAATGGGCAACATCTTGCAATACGAGTAGTGCGTGACACCGAACGTCACATGATCACAACTGAGCCAATGGTTCTTGAAATTCGCTTTGATATATGAGTGTTTTGGATTACAAGCATGTTTCCAGAACAAATTATGCTTGCAAGCCAATGTTTTGCTGTACAGGGGAAATGAAAAGCTCCAGGAGACCCACATCATAGGAAACTGAGTGAGGATTCACAGCACCACAAGCACCTTTTTTTTAAATTCAGTGTGGACTTTTAACTCAGAGAGTGTTAAGAAACTCCCCCATGCCAAGCTTCCTCTTGAATGAGGCAGATTCTGAGTTAACTGTGTGGCAGCTACAAACGAGAGAGTAACTGAACAGTGGAAAAGCCACCACCCATCTCTGCCCCACATTCAGCCTCCTCTCACCAAGGCTGGCTGTGTTTGGCCATCAGGGCCCGATGGACTATTAAAAAATGCACAGAAATGTGTCCCAGAATCTTCTATTTCCTTCTTTTCTTCTTGTGCCTCACATGTTTCTTACTCCTTTCTTCCTCTTCCTGCTCAGAAACCCCCTCAATAGTCTGAAAAAATTGTGCACATTCCTCTTAAAAATTCTAAGCAATGCTTAAAAGTACAAAATAAAGTTTGAAATAAAAGCCATCACATAGAAACAATCACTATTAACAAAAAGTATACCGACGGACGTTTACACAAATTAGTGGCTTCAAACAACAGAAATGCATTATCTTACGGTCCTGCAGGCCATCTGAGAGCAGGCTCACTGGGTGTTAGCAGGGTTATAGTCCTTTTCAGAGGCCCCAGCAGGGAATCTGTGTTTCCTTGTCTTTTCTAACTTCGAGAGGCTTCCTGCATTCCATGGATTGTGGCCCCTTCTTCCAACTTCAAAGTCAACAATGTAGCATCTCTCTGATGCTGCTTCTGTGACCATGTGTTTTAATTCAATCACAGCTGGTAAAGGTTCTCCACTCTGAAGATTCATTAATCTCCTGGGCCCATCCAGGTTAATCCAGATCGCAAGGTCCTTAACCTTAATCATATCTGCCCAGTCCATTTTGCCATGTAAGGTAACAAATTCACAAGTTCTGGGGATTGGGATGTGAACGTTTTGGGGGGAAGGGGGTCATTATTCTCTCTACTAGATAGACCAAATGCTTTTACAAAAGTACAACGTATGTTATTTTTTTTAAAACATGTTTAGTTTAGCCTAAATTAACAAATTTCAGAATGAATTCTTGCAGTGAGAAACCTCTAGTTATATTGTGAAAAGTTAAAATGGCAGATGTAATCACAGAAAGATAGATTGGGAACTTAGATCCAGGTCCCAAACTCTGCACCTCAGCAAAATGGGGTATTGTTCAGAGTCCATGTAGTATTAAAGTAAGCATAAATTGGATTTCCTTATTTTGAAATATTAACTAATCTCTTTAAATTGGCAATCTCTATAATATCTGGGCTCTACCATCCCCTCCATCACCACCCCCCAAAGCTGTTGTAAACTCATCTAGCTACAGGTTTCAAGTTTGCAAACATTAGGCCTGATGGGAATGGAAAGGAGTCAGGACATATTCAGAGTAACACTTAACTCTTCCTGCCCCTTCATCCTCTCTATCCCTGCCACCATGATGGGAGGAAGCTCTATCAGTCATGTGACATGGGCCCTGGAGGGGGACTGAAGGCCCTGGCTGCCAGCTCCATGTGAACTCCCAACCAGAGCCAGCATCACCTGGCAGTTTGCTGTAGACATTTGGGACCTTCCAGCTAACCCAGGGCCCCATCAACATCATGTGAAATAGAAAAGCTACCTGGTCAACACGCAAATTTGCGAGAAACTATATATCACTGTTGACTTATGCCACTGTTCAGAAGTGGTCTGTCAGTCAGCAATTAAACCAATGAAATGGTGTGAAGGTGCTGGTAGAAACCAAGCCTTAGATGAATATGGAGGAACGAGCTATGTGCCGTGGTCCAGCTTGATATGTGATGGGCACTGGCTCATGTCTGCTCACACCACAATAATTGTTCCTATCATCCGGAGGGGACCACTATAAAGCTAATGTGAACTTTGCTGGGACAGAAAACTGTACCTGTTGTGAAATTCACCCCATGAATCTTCAAAGGAAGCAGCAGAATGGGGGCTCCCCTAAACACCTGTGCCCTCCAGCCAAGTGCAGCTGGCAGCCGGGCAACTCCCTCTTTGGCTGCATCACACTTGAGGGTGATCTTGGTTGTTATCATGAGCTGTTTGAAAATGCCATCATGCGGGCAGCTGGGTGGCTCAGTGGGTTAGCCGTCTGGCTCTCGGTTTTGCTCAGGTCATGATCTCACGGTTTGTGAGTTTGAGCCCCACATCAGACTCTGTGCTGATAGTTAGGAGCCTGGAGCCTGCTTTGGATTCTGTGTCTCCTTCTCTCTCGGCCCCTCCTTTGCTCACACTGTCTCTCTCTCTCCCTCAAAAATATAATAAGCATTAAAAAATTTTTTTAAAAGAAAATGCTGTTATAAATATTCCCTGGAGTGACATTTTGGCCAGCTCTCTTGGTGACTCTGTGCTCTTTCCTAGATTTCTCCATGGAGGAGCCTGGAGATCCCCTGAGTGAGAAGAAGAGTCACATCCAAAGGTTTGCTTATAATAACAGTGTAGCCACAGTGGCTGAAACCCACATTTCTATAACCCCCTTAGAGAAAAACAAGATTTCTGAGAATAAGCAGGGGCAACATGACCTATATCTGAAGAGTAAGATAGAGAGAAAGTCAACACCTCTGTCACAGTAGCAAGGCCGTCCAGCAGGACAGATATGGAGGACATCATGAAGAACCTTCTGAAATAAAGGCCATCACACAAATGACAGAAAGTCAGGGAAGAATGATACCTGCCTGCAGACCTAGATGGTCCCTGAGTTCTCCACAACCATGATCAGTTCCAATCATCAACGGTCAGATGGCGCCCGCTCCCTCAGCCCACCTCGCCTCTCCCCAGCTGCCCAGCCCTGCTCGTCCCCATGAGGTCCCAGGAACTAGTGTCTCACTGCAGAATGTGATCTTTCAGCCCCTGAAACCCGCTCTCACAGGGGCAGTGCCTGAGGAGGCTTTGGATTACTCCTAACTCAGAAATTGAATCCTTTTAGGAGTTTCATCTTAGACATGGTCCTTTACTGCCGAGCCACAAGACGCAGGAGACCCAGTATAGAGTGCTCATTGGTGGAACCAGCTGTGGCCTGAACACCAGGGAGGGCAGGGCCAGCCATCTTGGGATTCACCTAAAACAGAGCCACCTTCTGGATGATGCAGGTCGGCCTTCTGAAGATACAGCCCAAAGGGCCTCCCTTCCCAGGGACCCATTGTGTGTTTCGGGGGAGAAAGCTATGGGATTTGTGACCCCCAGTACCAGTGGGCGGAACCTGACTTCCCAGAACAACTTGCATTGTGTTTCCACTATGACCCTAGACTAGATCCCTGGCATGCTGCCAGAAGGCTGCGGCTCCGTCCTGATCTCTCCAAGTTTCCAGACAGTGTGTAGGGTGAGGAGTGTGGGTGGAGTGAGGCCAGATCCCACAGCAGGGCTTGGTGGGAAGATGCAGCCCTGCCTCCAAACAAGGCTGTGCCCTTCAGATCCCTGAGCCACACGTGGAAGAAAATATGCAAAATTATTCAGGGTGTAATGCATCTAAATGTCTGACCTGTGACCTGTGTTAAAAGCAAAGGCTGTTCTAACACTGGCTGTTTTTCTATTAGAGCTGGCTACTTTGTTAAGGTGGAAATTTCCCTAGATTACCGTCAAATTTTAGTCATCTCTAGGACATTTAAATTCTAACTGGGGTAAGTGCAATAATTGTAGTAAAATAATATGTCCGTTATAACTTTTTTTGAGCGGTTACCAAAAGAGACTTTTTCTCCCAGGGAGAGAGCAAAGGTGGTGGGCAACTCTTTGTGAAAGTTTGAAGTACGTGTGCTCTGTGTGGACACCAGTGAAAATAAAATGAAATGGAGTAGAGGAGCAGGTAGGTGAGAGAGTCCCAGGGCCCTGCGGCCGCTCAGGAACAGTGGAGGCCAGAGGCCAGAGGCCAGAGGAGCAGCCCCCTGGCCCACCCGAGGTGTGGTCTCAGGAACCTCAACACGGCATCCCCCAGAAACCCCAGGAGGCTTGTGTGAACCTTTAGCCTGGAGCAAAGGCTGGCACCAGGCATGGGGATGGTTAAGAGGAGAGAGAAAGGAAGAAAGATGGCCACGGCCACGGCCACAATCGTGGAGCAGGTGCCTCCTGCTGGACCCTGGTTCTCCAGTAACAACCACTCTTAGCCCTGGTGACACATCATCAGGGCGTTGAGACTCCCACCCTCCAGCATCTGTCNACAGTCTCTGTGTGGAGATTGCCCAGGGTGTGGCGAGAAGAGAACCGTTTTGAGCCGGAGCTGCTGCCCCAGCATTTTGCACTAGGACCTTCCTGCTCACAGCGAGCCTGGAGCTTAGAGAAGGACCCGGGTTTAGGATTCCCGCCCCCAAGACCCCGCTTCTCTTCTCCAGGGGCACCTTTTACAACAGCCACTTAAGAGTCCAGCCCTTGAAAATTTAGTGACCTCCATCCCAGCCACCGAATAAGTGATGAGTGACGGCCACCCCCACCCGCTGTCTCCCGCTCAGGACCTGGGACAGAGGACTGCCCTGCATGGGCCCCTGAGCCTCTCTGTTGCTGGGATCTGTGAATAACAAATCTTAGGACTCTACTCCCTTCGTATGGGTGTGTTGAAACTGCATCTTCAGTCAAATGCCCCCCGGGGATTTTACTTCCCCAAAGTGGGAGCTCGGAGGCCGAGGGAGCTTCCTGCCCACCCCGTGTCATGCGTGGCTTGTGTGTTCTCACTCTGCAGGTCATAATCTGCAGTATTCCTAATTTAATACATCAGCTACAGGCCCTGGTGGCCTCTCATAGTGCACTTTCCTCCTGTAAAGCCAGGTCCCCACAAAGGCCTGGGCTCCTTACCATCCCCCCACCCCCACCTCAACGTGGGCCTTCGTAAAGCTGCTCTCCTGACCTGGGCATCCTTCAGTTTCAGCTTTCCATCTCCTTCTGCCATACTCTTCGGGATCACAGTCAGCCTGAGGCCAAATCCCTGTATCCTCCACTGACTATCTGAGACGTCCCTTTACTATTTGTCCCTGAGCCACCACCTCCTGCAGCCCTCTCAAGGGGCTCCTTGCATCTGCTTTGCGGGGGAGCAAGCTTCCTCCAGGCCCCAAGAGCAACTCCAGACCCCTTGCCCTGTCCCCTCTGAAATGCTCCCGTCCTCGGGCCACCACCGGTGCCCCTCTTTGCTGAAGTCCTTTCCAGAACTCTGAGCTGCCCTCCCCCTTGCTTCCTCATGAGGCAGCTCTTTCCATGGACGCCACTCAGTGCCATGTTCATCAGCATTCATGGGGAGTGTGTGTCCACAGTCGGCCTGGCCCCTTCCTCCCTCCTGTCCTCTCCCCCAGTGACCTGTGGCCCACCTCCCGGCCTCTCTTTCTGTCAAGCCCACCGGGTGTCACTCCAGCTGCCATCCCTCCAGCCTCAACCCCCAACTCCACTTTCCAACCACCTCCTCCTTCCCTCTGACCCACTTGGTTTCCTATCCTGGCTTCAAGAACTCTTTGAGCCTTTTTTCGACATTTCATCTTTCACTTGGTCTTCAGAGCTCTTGGATAGAATTGGGAAAGATCTGGACACTGGGGAAAGTTCGGGAGTTGTAGGTGGGGACTTGGTGTAGGGGGTGGAAGATGGCGGGCGATGAAGAAAAGAGCTGGTGAAGGGGTCAGAGAAGGTGTGCTCAGCTTGTGATGGGATTAAGACCAGCTTGCCTGCATTACGGGATGAAATGATGGGAGAAAGGTCAGTCTCAATCTTTAAAAGGTGTGACGGCATCAGACTAACTGCTGAGCCCAAGCTCCAGTTCACGCCTGAAGCATTCTCTGACCAGTCCAGTCTCCGGGGCATTTTTGGTGTCAGAGTCATGCATTTATTACCTGACATATGTCAGGTGCTGTGCTGAGCACTGGTCAAATCTAAAGGAGACGTAGTTCCTGCTATCAAAGGTAATGAAACATCTTTCAGCAATAATAGCTCAAAGTCAGTAATATTATCAGAGACGCATGTTGGAGCCATGAGAGAAAAAAGGTCATCTGCATCGGACAGGGAAGTCAGGAAGTTTTCCTGGAGGAAAACACATGTTACTTGAGTTTTGAGGTGAAAGAGGAGTGTGCTGGGCGGGCCAAACCTTGGAATTGCTGAAACATTCACCCCTCACCCTGATGGAAGCCGTCTCCTTGCCCACGGCACAGCTGTTGCAAAGATCGGTATTAAAGGGCCTCACCTTCCCATCCCCTCACCAGTGCAGGGCAGCCACAGAAAGTCTGCATCCTACCATACAACCTGGCTCGGGAAGACCAACTGGATGGTGGTTCTAAAGTGTTGGACATGATAAGCACACAGAGAGTGACTCAGCAGAGGGGTCAGAAGCTTTGAAGTTGCCATGAGTTGGAGGCTGGGCAACGATGGGTTGTAACCCTGGAGAGCTGCAGGTATGAGGAAGCAGAAATGCCCACGCCGAGGGATCCAGCAGGCAGAGAAGGGAAAGGACAGAGAGGAGCAGAGATGCCACAAGGGAGACCCAAGCCTGTGGGAGGCATAGGGCCAGGCTGGGACCTGGTATTGTCACTCCTGCCTTTCTGTTCCAGCTTCGGTCCCCATATATTCCTACCAAAAGAAAAATCCATTGTTTTAAGCCTTAAAATGACCCAAAAACTATAGTTCCAAGTATACCCCCAGTGAAAAGTTGTGTGTGTGTGTGTGTGTGCGCACAAGAAGACATGTCAAATGATCTTCACCGGAAAAAATGTAAATAACAGTTAACAGATGAATAAATAATTAATTGTGATGTATTTGTGTGTTGGACCAGGATTCTGAAGTTAGAAGAGTGAACAAGTTGTCTAGATAGGTAAATGACAGGTAGACATGTAAATATGTATATACACATACAGATACATCATACACATCACGTGTACATATATTAACATGGATAGGTTCTAAATTCCAATGACAAATTTAAAAATCTCATTTAAAAGGTCCCTGGGTGGCTCAGTCAGTTAAGCATCTGACTTCAGCTCAGGTCATGAACTCGTGGTCAGTGAGTTCGAGCCCCACATCGGGCTCTGTTCTGACAGCTCAGAGCCTGGAGCCTGCTTCAGATTCTGTGTCTCCCTCTCTCTCTGCTCCTCCCCCATCCGTGCTCAGAATCTCTCTCTTTCTCTGTCTCAAGAATAAACTAAAAATGTTTTTAATATAATAAAATAAAAATAAATTAAGAATCTTGTTTAAGAGAGGTGCCTGGTTGACTCAACAGGTTGTGTGTCTGATTCTTGATTTGGGCTTAGGTCATGATCCCAGTGTGGTGGGATCGAGCCCCACATGATGCTCCTCATTGGGTATGGAGTCTAGTTAAAATTCCCTCTTGTGAGGTGTCCCTCACCCCTCTTGTGCACTCTCTCTCTCTTTTAGATAAAGTTTTAAAAAATAAAATAAATAAAAATCCCATTTAAGATATACATAACACTATTTCTATAAATTTAAAACAACAGAGTACATGTTGCTTGTTCTGAGTACATATATGTACATGTAACTGTAATAAAAATTAATTTGAGGGTTATAATCTAAACTCAACATAGTAGTTGCCTCAAGAGATAATGGAATAATTTGAGAAAAAGAAATTTTTGTTAACTTTATAAGGTTTAACTCATTTAATGACTTACTAAGAATTAAATCAAATGTGACCAATTGTCAAAATGATTAATTCTTTTATTTTTCATGTTTTTTCAATTCTAAGAAAATGAATAGGGTGCAAGTGAACAGAATGAAAGCAAGAAGAAAATGCAGTCATCTGGACGGGGAGGTGAGAAGCAAGAGCACAGATGTGGAGAGGAAGGGTGGAAGGGATTAATATATACATCAAACAGAAAGAAGACAGTCTGTGGAGAGTTTGACTGTGGGACTCAGCGAGGGGGAGACATCTAATTTGGCTCTGAGCTTTCTGGCTGTACTGATTATAGAAGATACAAAAGATACAACATGGAGCAGATTCAGGGAAGAAGCTGATTAATCTGGCTTTGGACAGGCAGAGTGTGAAGGCTCCTCTTTCATTATGTGGGAGATGTGTAGTAGACACATCCAGACTAGAGACAGAGACTGGGACTCATTTGCGTCAAAACTGTAGTGGAAGCCATGGAACATGGGTGACCCAGGGAGAGTATCTAGAGTGACAAGAACAGATGCCAAAGGATGGAACCTTGCACTAAAAGTGGATGAGAGGTGCGGTGAGGTTCACAATGAGAAATAGCACACAACCTGAGAGAAGGATTTTCCAGAGGCCCAGGAAGAGAGAGTGCTCAACCACGAGGAGCATCACAAGGAAACATGAATATGTGTTTATGCCATTTGGAGGTGCCAAGAGATGAGCCACAGAACCTCTTTCTTTGGCCAATCTTAGCCAATGGCCTTTAGAACTCCCTTCTTTGTGTGGCTACACAAAATAAATAGTGTAAGGACCTAGGACCTAAGAATGAAGGCATTGAGGGGAAGCTGTTCCTTGTAAATGTCCAGTCCTTCTTTTCTTCAGTTCAGGACATTTTTATTAGCATTCTTTACCTTCATTGCTGTCGCTGTTCTAAACCTCTTCTTTGAGTACGGGGGTGGAATGGGCTGAATTGTTTTTGCCCCCAAGTCATGTTGAAGCCCTAAGTCCCAGTAACTCAGAATGTAATTGTATTTGGATCCCAGGGTCTTTGAAGAGGTAATTACATTAAAATGAGGTCATGAGGGCAGGCCCTGATCCAGTCTGGCTGGTGTCTTTATAAGAAAAAGTGATTAGGACACAGAGAGACACCAAGAAGAGAAAAGACCACTTGAGGACACAGGGAGAAGATGACCATCTGCAAACCAAGAAGAGACGCATCAGGAGAAACCACACCATTGACATCTTGATCTTGGACTTCCAGCTTCTAGAACTGAGAGAAAATAAATTTCTGTTGTGTCTGCCACCTAATCTGTGGTAATTTGTTATGTCAGCCCTAGCAAACTCTTACAGAAACAAAACAACCGTGCCTGCCACCCTGTGTCTGTTATGAGTGTGTGTGTGTACAAGAGGGAGGCCTGTTTGCACACAATGAGGCTGGAGCACCACTGCACTCTCTGAAACCAAAGGGAGCAGGGTAGGGAATGAGGTCAGAAAGACAACACAGAATTAGACGATGTAGATCATTTTAAGAATATCTCTGTTGTGGGGTGCCTGGGTGGCTTAGTCAGTTAAGCATCCGTCTTTGGCTCAGGTCATGATCTTTCAATTTGTGAGTTTGAGCCCCACATCAGGCTCTGTGTTGACAGCTCGGAGCCTGGAGCCTGGAGCTTGTTTCGGATTCTGTGTCTCCCTCTCTCTCTCCCTGCCCCTTCCCTGCTCTCTCTCTCTCTCTCCCCCTCTCAAAAAATAAATAAACGTTAAAAAATTAAAAACATCTCTGTTGAAATTTTGTTACAATGTCTTAGATAGCCAGTGGGCACATTAATAGATGTTCAACATCACTAATTATTAGAAAAATGCAAATCAAAACCACAATGGGATATCATCTCACAAAGATTGGAATGGTTATTGTCAAAAAGACAAGAAATAACAATGTTGGTGAGGGTGTGGTGAAAAAGTAGCTCTCATGCACTGTTCGTGGGAATGTAAATTGGTGCATCCACTATGGAAAACAGTATGGAGTTTCCTCAAAAAAATAAGAATAGAGTTACTATATGATCCAAAGAATACAAAAACACTAATTTGAAAATATTTATGCACTCCTATGTTCATTGCAGCATTATTTACATTAGACAAGATATATATGGAAATAATCTAAGTGTCCATTGATGGATGAATGGATAAAGAGGATATGACAGATAAGTAGATAGATAGATAGATAGATAGATAGATAGATAGATAGATAGATGATAGAGATAGAGAGAGATATAATAAAATATTATTCAACCATAAAAAAGAATGAAATCTTGCCATTCACAATAACGTGGACAGACCTTGAGGTTACTGTATCCTGTCAAATAAGTCAGACAGAAAAAAATAAATATTATATGATTTTATTCACATGTGGAACCTAAAAACACAAAGCAAACAAAAGCCAAACAATACAATGCAAAAACAAACTCATAGATACATAGAACATATTGATGGTTACCAGAAGGGAAGGAGGTGAGGGTGAGCAAAATGGGTGGAGGGGGTCAATGGTATGGTGGTAAATGGTAACTAGATTTTGGGTCATGATCACTTTGTAGTACATACAGTTGAATTATAATGCTGTACACCTATACCATATATAATATTATAAACTAATTTTACCTCAATAAAAATAAAATCTGGAACAGAAAACATTCAGATCTGAAAAAATAAAAATAAACAAAAGTGAAATTACAACATCTTGGCTTGATAAAAATTCCTAAAAAAAAAAAAAAACAGCAAGCACAAACACCTAATTGATTCTGTTGATTTCAAATCACCCCCATCCGTGGTGTCTCTTCAGAAAAGTGAACAAGAGGAAATGACACAAATTCGGAAAGCCAGGCAGCAGAATTTGATGATATCCGGTTGGGAGACTGTAAAGGTGTTTTGGGGCATGAATAACTTTTTTAAAAATTTATTTATGTTGAGACAGACAGAGCACAAGTCGAGGAGAGGCAGAAAGAGAAAGAGAGAGAGGGCTGGCTCTGAGCTGTTAGCACAGAGACCGACGTGAGGCTCGAACTCACAAACCATGAGATTATGACCTGAGCTGAAGTTAGATGCTTAACTGACTGAGCCGCCCAGGCACCCCTGGCATGATTAACCTTGAATAATGTGTGGTTTGAGCAGGGTCAGGAAAGGGAGTGATAGAGAGTAGGTGTGGGGGACCAACGGAGGACGTTCCTACTCTCTGTTCCCAGCCATGCCTTCCTGCCTCTTACTTCCTGTCACATCAGCACTGCTGGGAAATGTGGGCAAGAGGGGCCCCTGCCCCGACCTCCATACTTTACAAGAGCTCTGCCTCTCCCCAGCCCACCTTCTCACCATCCGACAAGGAGCCCAAGGAGCCAAAGGGCCAGGAACCGCGGAACCTATGCACCCCCTTCTAGACCACACATTCTGAGTACCTGGGAGCCTGGAATTATCTACTCCAAAAAAAAAGCTTCAAGTCAACTGCCTCCTTCTTCCCAGGGTCCACGCTCTGGAGGGCCTTGGTGGCTTCCGGCGTGCATGTTCCCTTTCCTGAGGGAGGGGACAACAGCCACAATTGGGACGTGAGGCTGGGATATCCACACATCGTAGCCATCTCACCACCTGGGAGGGAGCCAGGCAGGAGGAAAGAAGGGGCTCGTCCAAAGTCAAGGGCAGATGCTGGCTCTCCTTGTAGGCTGACATTCTAGCACTCAATAGCAGGGAATCTGAGTTCTGAATTCACACCTGACCTTCCCTGTCACTATGAAACTAATTTGTCCAGGAAGGAGGATAAGATATTTTATATAACAGTCTGTACCTTTCTTTGTCATTTAACACGACATAGGGTACATGGACCTCCATTTGTACAGATGGGGGGCTGTGTGCTCTCCAGGTCAGAGACCTCTCTCCTCTGTCACCCCGCAGCCCAAACTCTGCTTGGATCAGGACTAAAGTCACACGGGTTTATCCCCCTTTCTTTTATTTTATTTTTATGTTTTTATATTTTTTAATGTTATTTATGTTTGAGAGAGACAGAGAGCAAGTGGGGGAAGGGCAGAGAGAGAGACACACACACACAGAATCTGAAGTAGGCTTCGGGCTCTGAGCTGTCGGCACAGACGTGGGGCTTGAACCCACCAACCTTGAGATCATGACCTGAGCCAAAGGTGGACACTTAAGTGACTGAGCCACCTAGGCGCCCCTATCCCCTTTATTTTATATCATTATGTCTAGATTTGTCATCTCCTTCACGCATTAAATGATGACCTTCTCAACGAATTGTTAGTAAAAGATATTAGGATTTGAGATATTTGCCCTTTGTTTATGCGTGTCAAGGGGCAAAAGAATGGATGTCCTTTTCTAATTCACTCAAAGATCTGGCATTCGTGTCCTCCGTTTCCACCGTTATAACCTCCCAGGAAGCCCCACTGCAGTGACGTTTCCGATCCAGCTCCTCAGCGATCACACTTAAACAGAGACGTCTGTCCCGGCCTGAGTCAGCCCGGGAGCATCAGCGCACCGCCCCACGCGGCCGTCCCTCCCCCCGGCGCTCAGGTTCGCAGTTTTATTTGCAGTGATGGCGTCTGGTCAGCAGATGGCAACGAGCATCTTGTAAGAAAAGAAAAATTATTTAGGTTGAGTTAAAAATACAGAGAAAGAAAGGGGGAGGGGGGAGCAGGTCCCGTGGCCGAGCCGCTGCTGCAGAATCCCGTCTCCCCAGTGCGGAGTGGACGACTTCCTACTTCCTACCGGCCATAGGGGGTCCCTGGCGCCCCCAGGCCCCGTGTCCTGCAGCCCAGCCAGGCCCTTCGTGGTTGGAAGCTGTTTGCATGAGATGCTCCGTTGATGGCACACGCAGATTGTGGGGTTCTGGAAAGGGAGATGGATGGTGGGGCGGCTGGGACTGAAGGTGGCTCCCAGCTCCCACCCCACCGCCCCCCAGGAAGGGCCGCCCCGGGGGGCACTGGGCCCTGCGAGTGGCCCACTCTGACCTGCCTCCGGGGCTGCTGCTCTGTATGCATCCAGCATCCCCGTCTGGCTCCGGACTGCAGAGGCGGTCCTTCCCCCGGGCAGCCCTGGGTGACAGGAGCCAGCTAATTTAACCTGCTTGTGTCCTCGGCTGCCTTCTTATCTGGCGGTCGCCATGGCAACCCCCAAGGTTCCTCAGGCTTTTTTTCTCACTGACTGACCAGGCCCCGAAAAACCATTCTGGAATGGACGGTGCTATATTTGGGAAGAACTTAATGAAAGAACAGGTTGACCTAGTTTTCGCTGCCACACAATGAAAATGGCAGGGATGTGAGGTGGTGCCCAATAGAAAGTTGCTCCCCACAAGATGGGGAAGATTATAGAGGCTGCTGTGGGTCCAGCAGAGATCTCGAACTGGGTGACCGACTCCCTCATCGTCCAACAAGAAAAGCTCAACACATAGTTAGGGGCTGTTTTTCCCATTTCAGAAAGCACAGAAATGTGGAAAGATAGAAATTTAAGATGGTTTTACTTCTTTATTTTTTAAATTTTTTTTAAATTTTATTTTTTTAACATTTTATTTCTGAGAGAGAGAGACAGCATAAGCTGGGGGGGGGGGGGGGGTCAGAGAGAGAGGGAGACACAGAATCTGAAACAG
This sequence comes from Crocuta crocuta, assembly GCF_008692635.1. NCBI lineage: Eukaryota > Metazoa > Chordata > Mammalia > Carnivora > Hyaenidae > Crocuta > Crocuta crocuta. The sequence continues at coordinate 1,232,395 of NW_027531522.1, read as the reverse complement.
GCTCCAGGCTCTGAGCTAGCTGCCAGCATAGAGCCGGACACGGGGCACAAACCCACGAACCGTGAGATCATGACCTGAGCTGAAGGTGGCCGCCCAACTGACTGAGCCACCCAGGCGCCCCACTTCTTTATTTTTTTTTAATGTTTTATTTATTTTCGAGAGAGAGAGAGAGAGAGAGTGTGAGCAGGGGAGGGTCAGAGAGAGAGGGAGACACAGAATCGGAAACAGGCTCCAGGCTCTGAGCTAGCCCTCAGCACAGAGCCCGACGCGGGGCTCGAAACCACAAACCTGAGATCATGACCTGAGCCAAAGTCGGACACTTAACCGACTGAGCCACCCAGGCGCCCCTATGGTTTTACTTCTTTAAAAGAAGGAAAAAAAAACAAAACAAAACACCTGCAGAGGAAACCTCCCTGACAATTTGGGTCTGAAGTGTGCCTCTGCTGCTCAATTTGTCTAGTTTCTAGAGGCTCTGGTGGCGGCCGGTCCTGTTGCCCCTGGTCTTCGGCTCCCCTTCCGTGCGGCCTGCACTTAATGATTTAATTCTAATGATTATAGAAATGGTGGCATGTCAGTTCTGAAATGAGGATTAAAGACTGGGTTCTGCCTCCAGGGCTTTTTGCAGCTGGAAGCCCCGAGGACCGTGTGGTGAGGACACAAGGCGGCGGATGGAGAGGCCCGTGTGGCGAGGAACTGAGGTTTGCCAGCAGCCGTGAGGCAGCTCACTATCTAGACTGACTAGGGCCCCAGCAGACAGCCTCACGGCAAGGTCATGGGAAGCCCGAGCCGGAGGACCCAGCTAAGCCCCACCTGGAGTCTCGTCCCACAGAAAGTGGGGGACAATGAAGGTCCATCCCTCCACTAAGTTTTGGAAGATTTTGTTACCCAGCAATCAATAACTAATACAGCCATTTGTTTGTTCTCTTGCTCCCATGGGTTGGATTGTGGTTACAAGCATGTCCTTTAAGAATCCACCTGGTCATATTTGATGGTGACCTTCACCTCTTATGGCTGTGGAATTGTGGGTGAGTTACCTGGTCTCTCTGGTACATGGTTTCCTTGTCTATAAAATGGGTTAATACTTATAAAGAGCTCGGAGAAAATACTGAGTAAACTAGCTATTGTCATTATTGAATGCAAGTTACTTACATTTTTATATAATGAATTCCCTCTAAATCTATAATGTATCTCCTGTACTGATTTCCCATGAAATGTAATTAAAACTCAATGGTTCCAAACTCACCATTTTGGGGCACCTGAGTGGCTGAGTCAGTTAAGCCTCCGACCTTGGCTTAGGTCATGAATTTGCGGTCGGTGAGTTCAAGCCCCACATCGGGCTCTGTGCTGACAGCTCAGAGCCTGGAGTCTGCTTCAGATTCTGTGTCTCCCTCTTTCTCTCTGCCCCTCCCCCGTTCATGCTCTGTGTTTCTCTCTCAAAAATAAATAAACATTTAAAAAATTAAAAAATAAATACAAACTCACCATTTCAGTGCTTCGTAGATCTTCTATGAAACAGGGCAGATGTAACCTGAGTATGGTTACAAGGTGTTATGACCCGCATACCCCTGTAACTCTGTGAACTCTTTCCTAAGAACTCTGCCTACGTCCACAAAAGGGTAGAAGCTAAATACTCCGAAGGACATATAACTATCAGGTCGAGATTTTGTGGACAGTCCATAATTTTACAGAAAAGGCTCAGCAAATGTGTCTTGGGCAGGTTAGGAATGAAAAGGAGTGGGGGCAGAAGTCCTGACCAAGCTAGCGTTTCTTTGAAATGTGAATGAGTGCACTGGGTTTAGCAGCGCCCTGTGCTGGGCATGGTGCCGGATCCAAAGGGAGTGGAAAACACAGCCCCCAGACTCCCTGGACTCTGGTCAAATCGGAAGATAACCGGGTAATCCCTGGGCGGGATGAGCCATGTATATGCATAAAGGGAATCCAAGGAAGGGCATGCGCTCCTTTTCAGAAGTTGGGAGATGCCTCTCCCAGACGCTGGTTCTACACTTTCAGGATTGGCATTAAAAACTAAAATCATTCTGACCCTCCCCTGCTCACGCTGTCTCTCTCTCTCTCTCTCTCCTAGAAATAAATAAAAAAATATTAAAAACAAACAAACAAAAAAAACTAAAATCAGTGGCTGTGTCTGCTCACGCTGGTGTCACCTACAATGTGCATCCATGACAGATAAAACCCAGGGACTTAATGAAGTCTGTTCCCTCAGAAGCTAGTTAAGTCCCAAGAAAGCATGTATCAAGTGCGGACCTCAAATTCAGGTGTTTTGCTACTTTCGATGATAATGATCTGTTGCTAACATTTGTTGGACATTTAAACATACTGAGTGAACAAACCTATCAGGCAGGTACTATTAGATCCGTTTTCCGGATGAGAAAACTAAGGCACAAGTAGGTCTAGTCACTTGTGCAACCGCACACAGGTAGTAAAGGCAGTGCTGGAATACAAAATTCAGCAGTCTGTCAACAGAGCCTGTGTTCTCACCCAGTAGGGGATTCAGACTCCGGCAGACGGTTCTAGGATTCAACCTCCGTTTAATCTCCAGTCTATATTCTGCTCTATTGTAGAATCTCAGTCCAAACCCAAAAATCTCTGCTGGAGCGTCTAGGTGGTTCAGTGGTTAAGCGTTCGACTTTGTGTCAGGTCATGATCTCATAGTTTGTGGGTTCGAGTCAACTGCCCCAGCTCTGTGCCGACAGCTCAGAGCCTGGAGGATTCTTCGAATTCTGTGTCTCCCTCTCTCTGCCCCTCCCCCATTTGTGCTCTGTCTCTGTCTCTCAAAAATAAATAAACATTAAAAAAAATTTTTTTAAGCAACGAAGGTGTCATTCACTTTCCCAAGGGTCATGTCTTAGTTTGTTGGGAGACTTCAATAGCGCTTCAGGATCTGGGTGGCAGCCGGGAATCTGGTCCTTGGCCGTCAAACCACACAAGATGTGGCTGCTTTGTTCCTACACAGGCACTACTCGGGTTTATTCCAGATAAGCCACTTCTATTGGAAGCGAGCCAAGGGGAAACAAGATGTCCAAGGCCGGATCTTACTCTCGCCTGAGTGAATGTGAAGTGGTTGTTAGGGATCAAGGAGGCATGGGCATTGCAGCCAGCATCACACGTGTGTCTGCCTCAAGCTGCCCGCCCACGCCCACCCCGGATATGCTGCAGAAGGGCCCACCCTTTCCTGAATTTTCATTCACATGCAAAGAACAAGAGTGCCCTCACCCAGATCTTACTTTAGACAATCCAGACTTCGGACCCGTTCAAAGGCTTTTGCGGAAAGACTTTTCAGTTTGGATTTTTCCCTGAAGGTTGTGGGTGTTCTAGAGATTTTTAACCCTGACATGCTTTGAAAGGCAATGCTTTGCTTGAAGAGAGACAAGAAAGTGTTGAAATGTTGGGCAGAAGAAGTGGGAGCAGGAAAGAACAAGTAAGGGAGGTAAGCACTTCGCATCACCTCCTTACACGGCCGCTATCAACCTCATCGCCATCGCCTTCACCGCTATCACTTGCTGAATGTGTCCTTGGTCCCAGGACACTGTGTCATGGGATTTGCATTTGTCATCTCTGAGCACATGCTCAGAAGTCACATGCTCGTGGCCTGAAGGTGGGAGAAACTTCCCGGGGCACACAGTGACCAGCTCACAGTCATCCCCCCCACCCCAGCTCAGTGCACCTGTTCGGGTACTGAAAGGTACACACCCCAAAACTTGCTGTGTGTCCCCTGCTGGTATTGGGCACCAGCCGTAGTTGAAGCTAACTTTCCTCTCCTCCCTGTCACACACACAGGTACGCACTCATGCACACACTCATGCATGCACGAACGTCTGCATGCACATGCGTGCGTGCACTCGCGCGCACACACACACACACACACACACACACACACACACACACACACACTTCTGCTCCTATGCTGGGCTGCCCAGGGGAGAGGGTGCACCTGATGCCCACAGTACATCTACCGAGTTCCGATGCATCTCTGCCCAGGAGTGGTCTCCAAACAAAAGTTGGAAAACCTCACTGAAGCAAAGGAAATCCGAGGCCCTAGGGATCATCACCCTGATGCCCCTTTCCGCACTGTTTCTTCTATGGTGGTCTCATGACTGAGTGGGGGCTAATCTCTGCTCCCCTCCCCACATCTCCAGCAGAGGCCACTGTGGTTTATGGATGACTCTGCCCAACTCTTCACCTTCCCCAACAAACAAGAACCAGACAACCACAAAGGCCCTTGCTGGTCTTGTGCCTGACCCTTTATCCTAAAGTTATTCTGGGGGGAAAAAAGAACCAGAAAAAAAAAAAAAAAAACCTCTTTCTAAATGAAGCAATTTGTTTAGACATTGACAAACATTAATGTGTCATTATGAATTGATTTGCCAAATTAATCAATCGATTTAGTTGAATAATCAGATCAAGCAGATAACAGGCCAGTGTGATCTGGTCTAATTAAATTAGATGAGCAGAGGGGCACCTGGATGGCTCAGTCGGTTAAGCCTCCAACTTCTGCTCAGGTCATCATCTCACCGTTTGTGGATTTGAGCCCTGCTTGGGGCTCTGTACTGACAGCTCAGAACCTGGAGCCCGTTTTGGGTTCTGTGTCTCCCTCTCTCTGACCCTGCCCTGCTCACACTTTCTCTCTCTCTCTCAGAAATAATAAAACATTAAAAAATTTTTAAAAATATTAGATGAGCAGAAAGACCAGATGATTCGACCAGATGACTTACATGCTTTTTAGAAGCATTCACAGACAGGAAGTGTGAGGTCCTCTCAGGGCCTTCCCTCCTTACACAGGGGGATTCTGAGGAATGGGCTGCTGGTGAGGGGCTGCCTGGGATCCTGGGCTCTGTTCTGCTCAGATTTTAAAAGTCCTGCAATTTCAGGGGCGCCTGGGTGGCTTAGTCGGTTGAGCGTCCGACTTTCGCTTAGGTCATGATCTCGCGGTTCGTGGGTTCGAGCCCCGCGTCGGGCTCTGTGCTGACTGCCAGCTCAGAGCCTGGAGCCTGTTTAAGTCTGTGACTCCCTCTCTCTCTGATCCTC
>NW_027531522.1:1047587-1226607 GCF_008692635.1 Crocuta crocuta | reverse complement strand
TCCTGGAAATAAAAAAAAAATTAAAAAAAAATTTAAAAAAAAAAAAAAAAGTCCTGCAATTTCAGACACACAGCTTAGTAACCACATCACTGGATCAGCTTTATCAGTTCCTAAAGCTGCTGTGACAATTCACCACAACTATAGTAGTTAAAACAACACAGGTTTATTATCTTACAGTTCTGGAGGTCAGAAGTGCAAAATGGAGATAAAATCAAGACGTAGGAAGGATGGCATTCCATCCGGAAGCCGGAGGGGAGAATCCATCTCTTGCCTTTCCGGCTTACAGAAGCCGCCTGCACTCCCTGACTCGTGATCACATCACTTGGACGTCTGCTTCTGCCATCAGTCACCTCTCCTCACACTCGGCTGCTCCCCACCTCCATCTTTCGCTTATGAGGACCCTTGTGATTACATCGATCCACCTGGACCATCCGGGATCATCTGCCGGTCACAGGTCCCTAACCTCTGTCAGGTTCCTTTTGCTGAGTAAGGGAACCTGTTCCCAGGTTCTTGCATTAGGATGTGGATACCTTTGTTGTTGTTGTTTTTAAATTTATTTATTTATTTTGAGAGAGAGAGGCAGAGAACGGAGAGAGAATCCCAAGCAGCGTCCACACTATCAGCACACAGCCTCATGAGGGGCTTGAACCCATGAACCATGAGATCATGACCTGAGCCTCAGCCAAAGTCAAAAGAATGGAACGCGTAACCGACTGAGCCACCCAGGTGCCCTTCTTTGTTTGTTTGTTTTAACTTTTTTTTTTTTTTTGAGTCAGAGAGAGAGAGGGACAGAGGATCCGATGTGGGCTCTGCAATGATTGCAGAGAGCCTGATGCAGGACTTGAACTCACAAACCGACACTTAACCAACTGAGCCATCCAGGTGCCCCAGGATGTAGGTAATTTTGGAGGGTCGTTATTCTGCCTCCCACAACAACCTAAGGCCATTGCCAAATTTTCAGAAGTCATGATAGCAAGTCTGGTCCCTTGCAGACACCTCCATGCTTTGGGACTCTGAAGGGCTTTATGGGATAAAACTCTACCCCCTGATTCTGCCACAGCAACTAAACTGATCCCTCTGCGTTAAGGCCTGGGCTCCAGAAAACTCCTGTGACCACAGACATATACAACCTGGGAAGATAAATAACATGCTTCCATTACCATCCATCATCTATGACTAGACGATGATGGTTTGGTTTACAAAGTCCCTACGATTAAGAAGAGTTATAATTAATTACTTGTTAGAAGATTGGCTGATAATGCTCAGAACTTGGGCCTCCAGGCCCCTTAGTTCAGACTCTAGAAAAGACAAAAAAACATTGAATTTACAATTACTTCTGCCATAAAATATGCTAGCTGGAGACAGGGTCCAATAATAGACTCACCTACCATGAAGTACTTAAGTGTGTCCTTATGTATAATCTCATACTGGGGCACCTGGATGGCTTTCAGTCAGTTAAGCATTCAACTTCAGCTCAAGTCATGATCTCATGGGTCGTGAGTTTGAGCCCCACATCAGGCTCTGTGCTGACAGCGCCTGCTCAGATCCTCTGTCTCCCTCTCTGTCTGCCCTTCCCCTGCGCTCTCTCTCTCTCTCAAAATTTTTTTTTTAATTTTAAAAAATAAGTATAATCTCATATTTTTCTCCAGGTTTAATTCTACTGACAACAGTGCATTTAGTAGGCTCAATGCTTGGAACTGAGGATAAAGTCTATAAGGGTAAGAATGAAAACAGTTGAAAATATGTCATGTCCTGAGTAGTGACAGTGAAAAGTTGACTTGGTCCTCAAGAAGTTTTTCCTTCATCTGGTAGGACTGCCATAACAAAGTACCGGAGGCCAGGTGGCTTAAACAACAGACGTTTATTTTCTCGCAGTTCTGGAGGCTAGAAATTTGAGATCAAGGTGTTGGCTGAGTTATTTCTCTCTGAGGCCTCTCTCCACAGCTTGTCGATGGCATCTTCTTCCTGCATCCTCCTGTGTGTATCTGTCTTCTAATCTCTTCTGTTATGACACCAGTCCTATTGCATTTTGACCCAACCTAGCGACCTCATTTTCAACCTACTTAACTTATTCAAGACCCCAGCTCTGACCGCCTCCTGGGGGTTTAGGACCTCAACATTAGAATTCCTCTCAATGCAATTCAGCCCATTACAGGAATGTGGTACCCAGAGGAGGTGGCAACAGAAGTGGGGTGAGAAGAAATGCATGTACATTTGTGGAACAGTCACGAGATGAGCTGTAACTTGACCACAAGAGAGTTTAATTTGCCCTTGAGTAGAGGGAAAGATGCCAGTTACAGGGAGAATAGATTGTAAGGGGCTCCCACTTGCTTCTGGATGATTTGCTAATAAAGGTTTAGTTTCAGGATTTTTGATCTTCCTTCATCTATATTCTGCTTATCATGGCAGTTTTTAGTACATCCACATTTCAGGAGTACCCAGAATATGTCTCTTTCCCCCGTGACTAGAAAACTCCATCTTTAACCTTGTATTATGAGACAATCGATCAAAATAGAAGAGATATGAAAGTTTCCCACTTTACCTCCATGGGGACAGAAAACTCTGCCTTAATGTTAGCTTTGCCCCTAAACCTCTCTACCTTGATTCTCCGATCTATAATAAAATAAGATATCCTGGATGATTCCACAATTCTATTATTTAGTGGAGTTGGACTCAGATCTACTTATGACTATAGGGAAAATTATTTCATGTTGGTTTCCCAGGGAAAGATTAAATTAATACACAACCACTTGATGGCTAAATACCAAATGAGGATGAATATTAATAAAAAGAAAAAAATTAGAAAAATAATCAATAGATACAGTGTTTATATTTTTTATTAACATTAATCATGTCCTTACGGCAATTACTGCCTGTATGAGTCCGCCAGGGCTGACATAACAAAGTACTGCCAATTGATGGCTTAAACAATGCAAATTTATTGTGTCCCGGTTCTGGAGTCCGGAAGTCTGAGATCAAGGTGCCAGCAAGAGTGCTTCCTTCTGAGGACCCTAGAAAAGAACCCGCTCCAGGGTCCTCTCCCAGCTTCTGTTGCTCCCGGGTTTCTGGGTCCTGTCTTCACACAGCATTCTCCCTGTCTGTGTCCAAATTACCTCTTTGCATAAGAGCACCAGTCACATTGGAACAGGGGCCCACCCTCCCCCACTATGACTTCAACTTAACTAATTACATGTGCATCCGCTGTTTCCAAATACATCATCTTCTGAGATACTGGGGGTCAAGACTTGACCATATGAATTTTGGAAGAACGCGTTCAATCCATAACCATCAACGGATTTAAAAAATACTGAGACCATTTCATTTTCCCACCTCTTTCATTTCAAAACAAAGACTCAGTCTTAGTCAACATGTACCTGAATCTTCTGTAATGACAGAATTTAATGGATAATTAAATGGAAAGAAATTTGAAAAAAATCTTCTAAGACAACTAAAATAAGTCCCAATTATAAAATGGAGCCCGCTTTATGCGTGCATAAAATCTGTTTGCTTCTAGAAGTTTCCTGATCCTTGTAACATATCTGTTTCTCTCCTCCTACTCATGCATGTGTTAGGTTTAGAAGTTATTTTCAGAACACCTTCCACTTAAGGAATCCTTCCGGCAACAAAATATGTGTTTCAGACCACCTGTCATGATTCAAGTGTCCACAAGGCACCTGTAAGAGAGAAAATGGGTCTCCCTGATGGCTTAGAGCAACCACAATTGAGATGTGTTTGATAAGGCTAAGAGAGCCTCCCCAACCCCCGTGTAGACTCATTCATTCTCCAGAGCATGTATTTACAAATAAAATATATTTGCATCTGTCTTATATCTCACAGTAAACCCAGCTAACACATACTTTCTTTAATTCTTCTTCACTTTTAATTAGCATTTACAGAGAATGCCATGTCACAGTAGTAACATTTTCTGATAACTTAGGAATTCAAGGTGGCCACAAAGGATTCTGCAATTTAAGAAAACCATAGTTAATATGAATCTTTCAAAGACAAATATACAATCGGCATTTGGTGATATTCCTTTAACTCTGGTTTGAAGAGTTCTGCTATTCTGAACACTTAATGCCTCATTTCTTAGGGGCATAACATTTTACAAGCAGATTGAGAACAAAAATCTCCTTAGACCTCACCTGGTTAATGTCCTCAAAGTAAATCAATGGAAAGGCTAAAAAGCCTGCCTGAGGACATAGAGAAAGCATCTTCTAGAGCTGTGGGGACATCTTGTGGCCAATTTTAGTAAGGATTTTTTTTTTTTTTAATGAGCTCTTTTGACTCCCCCAAAACAGTGACCCCATTACAGTGTGTTAGTAATTGTGCCTTATGCAGGGAGCATAAAGATGGATAAGACATAAGCTGGGCTTGGAAAAATCTCTCAGAATAGGAAGGGACTGAGCATTTTACTATTGCTAGGCCTCATTTTATTTATTTGCCTGTCCTCCATACAGCCACATCCCTCACCACCTCAGTGCACTTTTATTTTGGAAGCCATTCCCCTCTCAGCCACCGGCCCCATGTTGAGGAGGATTTCTGGTCAACCCCTCTGGCTTCAGGCCTCTCTAGTCCTCATATTCTAACAGGAGCACAGGATCCAGACCAGGTAAATTTGTTCGCTTCCAGGAGTGAACTTCTGTTTGACTTACGGGGACAAAGATGACCTCTTTCTGCTGGTGCCTGTCAGCCGGGGGGGGGGCTGCTGCTGCCCACCTGATACCTTGTGGGGGAATGAAGGAGTCCAGAGGAAAGCAAAGGCAAGAATTGAAGAGCGTTCAGCGTCTGACCACAGGATTGGAGCACCTGGAGCCAGTCATACCACCGTGGAATGTTCCGTAGAAAGGGCCCATCCTGTAATAAAACTAAATGAATTAAGGTGAAAGGTAAGCATAAAAAGAGAGAAAGAATGAAAAGCAACCAACTCATGGAAAACTATCAACAACCTTCAGGTCGATAGATAATTATATTAACATAAACATTAATTAATTAACTAGTTATATTTATATGTTCATTTATTATTTGTTATTATTAAATAGTTCTAAAACTTAGCTTTCCTGGCTGAATACAATGTGAAAAACTTTCCACACACACACACAGATGTCGCACTGCTTTGTACTTAAATGTTACACAGTGTTCCGTGCTGTAAAGTTATCATAATTTATACCCTCGATTCTCATTTGTTGGACATTTTGAACATTGAGCCTGTTTGCAATCTTTGCAGCTGTCAACAATGCTGTAATCTTCCATGCGTTCCTGAAAAATTGTCAGATTATTTCCTTAGAATTAGAGAGGATTTTTTAAGTTCCAGCAGTCATTATCTAACTTTATTTGAGATGCAATAATGATAAATTGGTTTTATTCAGATGGCTTTATTGCCCTTGAAAAACATAGATGCCAGCCAAGGTCATACTAATGGTTAAGATTCAGACAGTGAGACTATTAGCCTCAGGAATTAAAACACCCATTCTGAGAGAACAAGTATACCCAAATCCATGAATGACTGGCACCCTGGTGCCAGAGATGGGAGATGGGGGAACAGGAGAATGGCACCATTTGCTTATTTTTCTTTTTGTCTATGTACCCACAAATAAATATATGAGAAGTGGCTCAATGTCATTATTGATTGGGGATGGGTGGGAATGTAAACCACAATGAGATGTATTCCGTGATCATGAGATAGCTGATTAGAAGGGCTAAACTTAAAAAGATTTACCACATCTAGTGTTGCTGACGACATGGACAACTGGAACCCTCCAACTGGTTGATGAGAGCAACATGATGCCACCACTTTAGAGAACTGACAGTCTCTCAGACAGTTAAACATACTCCCATTCCAGGACCCAGCCATTCCACATCTAAGGATTAACCTCAAGTCAGTTAGAACATAGCTTACATATCTTTACAAATATTTACACAGGAATGTTCACAGCAGTTTTTTTTTTTTCTTTTAGTCCCAGCTGGAAACAACCTAGACATCTATATAAATTAACAATTTGTGCAGGTGGCTGTCTGGCCCAGTCAGTAGACCATGCTCCTCTTGATCTCAGGGTTGTAAGTTCAAGCCTCACCTTGGGTGTAGAGACTACTTAAACATAAAATCTTAAAACAAAACAACAAAACCAAAAAAACCAATTTGTGGCATGTCCTCATAACGAAATGCTATTTAGCAATAAAAGAAGAAACTACCGAGTCACACACAACAGGGATGAATTTCAAAATCATTATTCTGAGTGGAGTAGCTCATCATAGAAGAGTACGTGCTATACGATTTTCTTTATACAAAATTCTATTAAATGTAAGCTAATCTGGAGTGACAGAAACCAAGAGTTGCAAAGAAATCTATGATGTGGTAAAAGAAAGTGTGTGTTGATGGGGGTAGGGGCGGAAGGGGCAGAGAAAAGAATGGAAATCTGTATCTTGAATTGTGGTCATATTTCCATAGGTGTATACATGTCAAAACCCATGAATTGTACACTTGAAATGGAATCAGCTGACTGTACACAAATTATACCCAGATAAAACTAATAAAATAATTTAAAAGCAAAAAAACATATGCTGCTTATAAGAGGTTCTTTAAAAGTGAATATAAAGCTTGAAAGTACAAGCATGGAAAGTCATATTCTATGAAAACACCGAAGGAAAAAAAAAATCACAAAATATGTGTTCCAAGGCAAGAAGAGATATTAAGAGGAAAAGAAATATTTCATAAAGATAAGAAGAGTCAGGCAGCGCCTGGGTGGCTCAGTCGATTAAGCATCTGACTCCTGATTTTGGTTCAGGTCATGATTTCACAGTTTGTGAGTTCGAGCCCCACATCGGGCGCTTTACTGACAGTGCAGAGCCTGCTTGGAATTCTCTTTCTCTCTCTCTCTCTCTGCCCTCCCCCTGCTAATTCACTCTCTCATGCCCTCTCTCTATCAAAATAAATAAGTAAACTTAAAAAGTTTTTAAAAGATAGAAGAGTCAGTACTTCAAGACGACACAAGTATAATTTAATATGTACCCAATATCATATTTTCAAAATATTTAAATGGTATAAAAAGTAAAGATAAGTTACTCAAATATACAATCATATTTAAGAATATTTATCACTCTCCTTTCAATACTGAAACAAGAAGCCCAAATGAAAAAAAAAGTAAAGCTAAAAATATTAGAACAAAATGATTAAACAAGGTGAATGATTTGACATTTATAAAATACTGCACCAGAATATTGCATTCTTTTCAAGAGCACCCAGAATACTTAATTAAATTGGCCATTTTCTAGGCCAAAAGGCAAGTCTCAGTATATTTTAATGAATTAAAATCATAGACTGTGTTCTCTGACCACAGTGGAATAAAGCTAGAAATTTACTACCAAAAGATAATTAGAAAACCCCAAAGTTTAAAATTAGACAATATATTTCTAAATAAGCATAGATCAAAGAAGAAATAATGCTGGAATTTAGAAAATAATTGGAATGAAGAATAATAAAAATACAGCATTCCAAAATGTGCAGTACAGATAACACTCTGCTTAAGGGCCTTAAGTACAAATCTTAAAAAGAAGAAAGGCTGAGGATAAATTAATTTGGAGTTCTGGTCTTACGATAGAAAAAGAACAAGCAAATTAAGACCCAATAATATGGCAGGCAAAAACATGAAGAAAAGAACAAAACTTAATGCTAACAAAGTACATTAGATACTTAATAAGACAAAAGTTTGAATCTTTGAGAAGACTAAAAAATATTGATAAATTCTTGGCAAGTGTGATATTTTTAAAGCAAAAGGTAACATGCAAACATGGAAACATGGAAAGAGGCATAAATCTAGACCCCAAATATATTAAGAGTCTAATAATGGGGGAGCCTTAAAAGATAGAACAAAGGATTGCAATCAAAATGTAAACATTAGGACATTTTTGAGAAAACTGGAAATTTGAGCACCAAACATTGGATGACCAAGGAACTGTCACCATCTTGTAGGAGTGATGATGATAATGCAGTTAACTAAAAACTGCATCACATTGAGATGCAGACCACGGTGCCACTGTACAAGACGATCCAGTGATTTGCTCCAATATATTAAGATGGCGGAGTTGGTAGTAGGTAGTAGGAGCATGAAAGGGAAACACTGGCTCTGGTTTGCTGGTTGTTGAGGGTGGGGGTGAAAGATACACGTGATTCATCAAACCACACCACTTACACGTGTGATATTCGAAATTTGCCATAATAAGCAAATGCCTAAGGAAAAAATATACTATGAACCGAATTAACACAAGAAACACAAAAAATACATTCTTATATGTATTAGAGAAATAAAATCCATAATAAAAATCTTTAGCCCCCAAAACAAAATTGTTGATGCAGATGACTTGACTTGCAAATCCCTCTAAGTAGTTACAGTTAATCAATTCTACATAGATTCACCAGGACTAGAAAGAGTGAGAACAATCCTCAGTTAATTTTATGAGACTTGCATAAGACCTGGAAAGAACATTATAAGAAACACAAATTTTAAAAAATGTACTTCATAGATGTGGATGCAAAAATTTTTGAAGAAAACATTAGAAAACCTAATCTCGCAATATCTTTTTTTTTAAAAAGAAAGAAGACAAGTTGAATTCATTCCAGGAATGCAAGGTTGCTTTATCACTCAAAAATATATTACCAAAAGTAAATAAGTAAATAATCCATTATTGCTTTAGAAGAATATAGAACAAATATTACATGATCATCTCAATAGATGTGGAAAAGGTAGATTGTAAAAATTTAACATTTATAATAAAATTCTTATTTAACTACTAATGAAAGGAAAAATAAAGCTAATCAAGGGTATGTATATACATATATATACACATATATAATATCTACAGATATCAATGTACAGAATGGAAAAATATTAAAAACTTTCTCAGAGACCAGAAATGAGACAAGGATGCCCATTCTTATCAGTTCTAAAAAAAAAAAAAAAAACCTAGTCAAGATTGTACTAGATATCTTAGTACCATATGGCAAGAAAAAGAAACAAAAGATATAAGAATTCAAAGTATAGGAATAAAAGTGCCATTATTTTCATTTGCATTATTAATACATAAAACAGTCAAAAACTATACACAGTCCATTTGGTTTAATAAGTAAACTTAGTAAGGTCACTGCTTAAAAGTCAACATGCAAAATCAATTACATTTTTATAATTGAGGACTTAAAAATAATGTTTAAGTGACATGATAACAACTGAAAAAATTAAATATGAAGGAATAAATGCAGTCAAATATTTATAAATCATATAGGCGAAGTGTTACTAAACATTATTATGTACAATTAAAGAAAATACAACTAGACATAGGAATAAAGTAAGTTCATGACTATGCTCATTAACATACTCAATGAGTATTACTCAAACTGACCAATAGATTTAGTAAAGTCTCAGTAATAATCCCAGCAGGATTCTTTCCAGGAAATTGACAAGATGATTCTAAAATTTATATAGAAATGCAAAAGAGCCAGAATATCAAAAAATGTTATTTAAAACAGAACAAAGTTGGAGGACTTACACTACAACGTTAAACACCTTTGAAGAAAGAGGACATAATGTAAACTTACTACAATCCATAAACTAAAATTCCCATCACACAGTTTATAGCATTAATAGCCATCCACAAAAGCAGAAAAATATGATCCGTAATAAAGAAAAAACAATAATAGAAGTTCACTGTGAGATGACAAAAATTTCAGGACGTTAAGGCAGCTATTATAAATATAGTCAAGAACTTAAAGGACATTAATGGACAGATGGGGAATCTCAGAAAAGAAATAGAAACTATAAAAAGCATCAAAAGGAAATGGTAAGACTACAGCTCACAACGTCTGAAGTGAAAAAAATTCACATTGACTTACCAGCAGATTGATTACACATGGTGGAAGAAAAAGTCAGTGTGTTTGAACATAAATCAAAAGAAATGATCCAATCTGAAGAACAGAGAGAAAAAATGATAAAAAATGAACAGAGCCTCAGTGACCTTTGAAAGACTGAACATATATGTAATTGGACTGTCAGAAAGAGAGGAGATTATGGAAGAGAAAAAAAATCGAAAAAATAGTGGCTGAAGTTTTCTAAAAGGTGATGAAAAATCAATCTACAGAACCAAAAATCACAGAAAATCCCAAGCAGGAAAAACACAAACAAAATCACAGCTTGGCTGAAAAGCAGCCAGAGGAAGATGTGATTAAGGGAAAAACACATGCAAATGACTACTTACTTCTCAAGAGGGGCGGTGGGTGAGGGGTTGGGGGAAGGCAAATATCAATGAAATGACCCAGTCATCTCAGCATCCCATGCCCCCAAAAAGAGGCTTCAAACATGAGATTGAAATGAAGATATTTCCAGATAATTGAAAGTAGAAAGAATGTGAGAAGAGGAGACTTGCACCACAAGAAGTGTTAAAATAAGCTATTTTCAGACTGAAGAGAAAGGTTACTGAATGGAAATTTGCATCCACAGGAAAATATGAAGAGTATGAGAAATGATAAGTATATGGATGAAGATGTTTGGGACTCTCTTTTTCATCTCTTAACTTATGTAGAAGACAAGTAACTATTTAAAGTAATCATAAAAACATCATATTACAAATTTTATAGAAAATGTAAAACTAGGGGTGCTTGGGTGGCTCAGTCGGTTAAGTGTCCGACTTCGGCTCAGGTCATGATCTCACGGTTCGCGGGTTCAAGCCCCTGCGACAGGCTCTGATAGCTAGCTCAGAGCCTGGAGCCTGCTTCAGATTCTGTGTCTCCCTCTTTCTCTGACCCTACCCTGATCGCTCTCTCCCTCTCTCTCTCTCAGAAATAAACTAAAAAACATTTTTAAAAATGTAAAAAAAGAAAATGTAAAAATTGAATAGATGATAAATGTAGCATAAAGGACAGGTGGGGGCAAATAAAATTATACTGTCATAAGTTTCTTAAATTTTATGTAATGTCATACAATTTTTTTAAAGTTTATTTATTTTGAAAGAGAGTGCAGAAGGGGCAGAGGGAGGGAAAGAGAATTCCAAGCAGACTCCACACTGTCAGTGCAGAGCCTGATGCAGGACTCAAACTCACAAATCGCGAGTTCATGACCTGAACCAAAATCAAGAGTTGGATGCTTACCTGACTGGGCCACCCAGGTGCCCCTAATGTCACACAATTTTAATTACAGATTGACTGAGCTAAGTTAAGATTGTATATGTTAACCCCTAGTGCAACCATTAAAAATCATTTTTAAAAGAAGAAAAACTCCGAGGGACCTGGGTGGCTCAGTGGGTTAAGCGTCTGACTTCAGCTCAGGTCATGATCTCATGACTCATGAGTTGGAGCCCCATGTCCGACTCTGTGCTGACAGCTCAGAGCCTGGAACCTGCTTTGGATTCTGTGTCTCCCTCTCTCTCTCTGCCCCCCCCTCCCCCACTCATGCACTCTCTGTATCTCTCTCTCTAAAAAAAAAAAAAAGAATTAAAAATCCAGTAAAATACATTAATTGGAATATTGTATTAATTTTTGAGGCCCATCATAACACAGAACCACGAACTGGGTGGCTTAGACAACAGACATTTACTGTTACAGTTTGAGTCCAGAAGTACAAAATCAAGGTGTCAGTGGGGCCATGTCCCCTCCAAAGAAGGTTCTAGGGAAGGATGTGTCCCAAGCCTCTCTCTCAGCTGCCACAGGTCCATGGCTTGTGACAGATAATTCCAGTCTTCCCATCGTGCTCTCCTTGCATGCGTCCCTTCACATGGTGTTCTTTTTGCAAGGAAACCAGTCATATTCAATCAGGAGCCCACCCTACTCCAGTGTGACACACTCTTAACTAATTACATGTGCAACAAAAGTATTTCCAAGTAAGTTCACATTATGAAATTCTGTGGGGTTAAAACTTAAACATAGAAGTGGAGGGGGACACTACTCAACCCACAACAAATGCCAAAACATATTTGATTAATACCGAAGGGGAAAAAGAAAACAGGAAACAAACCAAAATCCAAACCAATGGCAAAATGGTAGATTAAATACATCCATAACTATAATTACAATAAACATAAATAAATATTCCAATTAAAAGTAAAGGACCATTAGACTAACTAGCAAATCAGGACCCAACTATATGTTGTCTATGGAGATGAATTTTAAATATAAAGTCACAACTATGTTGAACATAAACACTGAGCGTAAGAAACCTGGTGTATCTATACTAATATCAGATAAAATAGACTTAAAGATGAGGACTATTAGAAGAGGTAAAGAGGGGGGCACCTGGGTGGCTCAGTCGGTTAAGCCTCAAACTTTGGCTCAGGTCATGATCTCCTGGTTCGTGAGTTTAGGCCCCACATCAGCCTCTGTGCTGACAGCTTAGAGCCTGTTTCCGATTCAGTGTCTCCCTCTCTCTCTCTGCCCCTCCTTTGCTCATGCTTGCTCTCTCTCTCTCTCTCTGTCAAAAATGAATAACTATTTAAAAATTTTTCTAAAAACAGAAGAGGTAAAGAGGAATAGTTCATACTGATACATACATTAAGTCATCAAGGAGATGTTATCTTAAACAAAAGTGGATTTAAAGGCAGAGCCTCAAAAACTGTGAAGCAAAAATTGACAGAATTTAGAGGAAAGATAAGCAATCCACAGTCACAGTTAAAGAGTCATCACTAATCTCACAGTAATAAATTCAGCAAATGGACAATGAGTAGTAAGGATAAAAAATATTCAGATTTTGTTGCTGTTGTTGTAATATTTTTTACCATTTTTTAAAAGCAGACTTCACACCGAATGTGGGGGTTGAACTCATGACCCTGGGGTCAAGAGTTGCATGCTCTACCAACTGAGCCAGTCAGTTGCCCCAAAGATAAAAAATATTTGAAATATTTGAAAATATCAGAAATTGATCAGGCTGTCACTTACAGAATACTATTCATAACAAGTTGTTGTGGATTGAATGCTTGTGTTCCCCAAGATTCACATGTTAGTAGTTTGTATTTGTCTTTTCTTGGAACTTTTACTTTATTTAAAAAAATTTTTTTAAATGTTTATTCATTTTTGAGAGAGCTAGAGCACGATAGGGGGAGGTGCAGAGAGAGAGGGATAGGATACACAGAATCTGAAGCAGGCTCCATGCTCCAAGCTATCATCACAGAGCCTGATGCGGGACTCGAACTCACCAACTGCAAGATCATGACTTCAGCTGAAGTCGGACACTGAACCAACTAAGCCACCCAGGCACCCCTTGAATTTTTACTTTAAATATAAGGGGAAAGAAAACAGCAAAAAAAGATCACTTAAATAAAGTCATATGCTCATTCTATACAAGTAAAAGTCAATTGAAGCAACCCAGAGCCCAACTGAATTATGCACATCTTCGCTGAAGCCAACAAATGGTCATGTAATACAATGACCAATAGATTTTTGACAAAGGCATTAACAAATAGTTCCTGAACGACTGAGTAAACATAGGGGTGGGGTGGAGTAAATCTCACCCAAAGCTTACAGTACACACAAAATTAATTCAAGAACAATAATAAAACTAAACATAAAAGATAAAATAAATAAGCTTTAAAAGACAGGATAGCATTTTCATGAATTTGGAATAAGCATACATTTCCTAGACAATTCAATAAAAAATTTACTAAACACAGAGACAACATTGAAGAACTGAACTGCATAATAGTTAAGAATTACTTATCAGAGGCACCTGGGTGGCTCAGTCAGTTGAGCACCGGACTCTTGATTTCAGCTCATGTCGTGATACCAGTGTCGTGGGATCGAGCCTCATGTCTGGCTCCTCTCCCTCTGCCCCTCTCCCCTATTCATACTCTCTCTCTCTCTAAAAATAAATAAATAAATAAATAAATAAATAAATAAATAAATAAATAAATAAAAGAATTGCTTTTAGAAGACATTGTGAAGCAGATGAAAAAGTCAATCATAAGTTGAGAGAAGAATGTTCTCATTATATAAATCTGACAAAGGACTTATGGCCAGAATATAGTAAAGATAAATGCATAATAGTAATCAAATGATAATCAGCCCCATAAAAGAATGGTCAAAAGTTTTGAAAGATATTTCGTAAAGAAGATATGGAATTAAGCACAAAAAATGCTCACATTAATTACGAGAATTTTAATTATGACATATTAATCATGAGAAAATAAAACCACAATGAGATTCTCTTTCACATCCACTAAAA
This sequence comes from Crocuta crocuta, assembly GCF_008692635.1. Classification (NCBI taxonomy): domain Eukaryota; kingdom Metazoa; phylum Chordata; class Mammalia; order Carnivora; family Hyaenidae; genus Crocuta; species Crocuta crocuta. The sequence continues at coordinate 1,212,412 of NW_027531522.1, read as the reverse complement.
TTAAAAAGACCGAGAACACTAAATGTTGTTGAGGATGTGGAGAAATTGGAACGGTACACTTCATTTGTGGAAATGGGACATCGCCCTCCCATTGTAGATGGCTGATAACTGTAAACCTACCTTCTGACCCAGCCTTCCACTCCTGGGTATTTATCCAAGAGAAATGGCAACATATGCCACAAAAATATTTGCACATGAATGTTTATAGAAGCTCTCTCATAATAGCTAAAAACTGGACACAATCCAAGTGTCCATCAAGCAGTGAACAAATTGTGCTATATTTACACAATGGAATACTAGTCAATTAAAACAAAACAAAACAAAACAGAGGTTCCTGGGTGGCTCAGTCAGTTAAGCATCTGACTCTTGATTTCAGCTCAGGTCATCATCCCACGGATCATGAGATTAAGTCCCACATTGGGCTCTGCACTGACAGCATGGAGCCTGCTTGAGATTCTCTCTCTCCTCTCTCTGTCCCTCTCCTGCTAGTGCTCACACACTCTCTCTCTCCCTCTCTCTAAAAATAAATAAACTTTAAAAAAAAAAAACACCAAAAACTCCTGCCATTGATGAAACACAAAAGCATTAAGTTAAGTGAAAGAAGCCAGACATGGAAGATCGTGTACTCTATGATTCCATCTATGTGACTTTCTGGAACAGGTAAAACTAACTGTTGATTGAGTGGGTTCAGTTTCCTCTAGGTGAGGGGAGGGAAAGCACTGACTGGGGGAGTTCATGAAGGAACTTTCTGGCCTTATGGAAATGCTTTATATTTTGATAGAGATATGAGCTACACAGATGTATATATTTGTCAAAATTCATCCAACAGCACACTTAAGATCTGTGCATTTCAATATATGTAAAATTTACTTCAATTTAAAATGAAAAGAGAACAAAACAGATGCATTCAAAACAACAAAACATATTTTGCACAAACATGTACACAAAAATGAGGGGAGACTTAATTTTCAGACACAAGGGGCCGCCTTAGCCGCAGTGTTGAATGGTTTCCTCAAATGTACCACTTGGTTACTGGTTCATTTTCAAAGGTGAGGGTCTTAAGCCTTTGTGAGGCAAGAAGAAAGCAGGTGGGGAATGAGGGTAAAAGGGAACAAGAAAAGCAAGAGATGTTATGTGGGCGTGACCGTAAAGTGTCATGGATCGAGGGGTATGATGGGCTGCATTGTACACCTGAGTGACACTGTCACTTGTTCCCCATCTCACACAAATCTGTGGACCTCTGGCCTATGGAAGACTCCTTTCCCAGTTTCACCATCAATAGGGTCTCTCTATATTTTTAAATTATGTGTTACTTCCTTCACTAATGTAAGTGTGATCTGAGATTGAAGATAATGTCATTAAGTTACCTTTAATAGTCTCCAAATTTGGCACATTTGAAGAAATATTTTGCGGGCCGCCCAGTGGTTCAGTCGGTGAGTGTCTGACTCTCGATTTTGGCTCAGGCCATGATCCTGCGGTCGTGGGATGGAGGTCTGCATCGGCTCCGCACTGAAAGTGCAGCCTGCCTAAGATTCTCTCCTGCTCCCTCTGCCCCGCTCCACCACTCGCACTCTCTTTCTCTCTGTCTCTCAAATAATAAAAAGAAAAAATATTTTGCAAGATAGATTGTACAATTGCAGTTGTGAAAATATGTCCCAGAAGACGGACCAAGAGGGAACTGAGATGGAAACTGCCAAGGCCTCTCTGTTCATCGCTTCTTGTCTCACTGGTTTTTACTTTGAATTCCTTAGTGACAGCTTTTTACCATGTGAGTGCATCCGTTCATGGCCACTAGATGGGTCTCTACTCAAAAACAATGGTTTTGTTCCTTCTTTTTCCGCTTCCACAGTGGTGGTTAATTACATTACCATTTGACTTGTTCTTTCCAAATTATGTGCGTTGAGTTTTCCTCTTTATGGATTTGCTAAGAACAAACAGTCATCCTAAGCACCTAAATTCTTGAACAACACATATATTATTCCAAACAAAGGGAACTTTTGTTACAGCAGGAATACTCTACTGGGTCAGGCAGAGGAAGGTACCACCTGCCCTGAGTTCAGTGAAAGCTGAAATCCACCCTTCTTCCCTCCCCCCCCTCTTCCTTCCTTCCTTCCTTCCTTCTTTCCTTCCTTCCTTCCTTCCTTCCTTCCGTCTATCTTCCTTTGAATCTTCTTTCTGTCTATCTCCCCCTTTCTTCATATTTTGTTTCTCTGGTGCTGTGGGGTTCTGCCTCCAGAGTGCAGATAAGTAAAAGAAATTAGAAAGTGGAGCTCTGGCGGAAATAACACTGATAGGCGTTTCCTGCTCTGGCAACCCTACCCGTCTTCTCTTGGCTGAGTTTTACAGAGCCTGTAGAACTGAAGGCTACCCCTTTGTTGCTCCCTGACCTCATGCTCCTTGATGCTGTCCAGCAGGTGAAGGAATTGCTCCCCAGTGACTTACACATAAGGAAGTCAGGGGCTGGACGCAATTCCAGCAAAGAGAAATCGAGCCTCACGCACTCCAGTCCCACCTTGGCTGGGATCCCCCGTGACTCTGTGCCCACATGCAAGTTACCTAACCACCCTGGGTCTCAGTGTCTTTATCTATGAAAAGAAGATAATAATTTTACCTACTTCGTCTGGTTTTTAAGTAATAAGTGAGTAAAGCACTTGGAACCATACCTGAGACGCAGTATATGATCAATAAATACTAATAATACTAATGATAATACTAATGATTACTACTATTATTAACACAAGCAGACATAAAGTTAAAGGAGAATCAGGATCAGCAAGTAGCAGATGAGATGACATATAGTTGCTTTTTAATCTTGAGACCTTTGTCTTAAAATCTCTTTGGACTGAGGACCAACATCTTTTCCTATGTTAAAAANATATAAAGAATAAAGCCTGGGATGCCTGGGTGGCTCAGTTGGTTAAGCGTCCAACTTTGGCTCAGGTAATGATCTCACAGTTCGTGAGTTGGACCCTGCCTGGAGCCTGCTTCTGATTCTGTGTCTCTCTCTTTCTCTGCCCCTCCTCCACTCATGCTCTGTCCCTCCTCTGTCTCTCTCTCAAAAATAAATAAACATTAAAAAAAGAAGGAAGAAAACAGTAAGGACCTCGCTATTCGGCTTCCAGATGGTACGCAACTGTTTTAAAATTCAAAGAGCCTTTCAACCTAGAATACCATTCCTCACGTGTGGGGAGGAATGACTATTACTTCCCTCAGAGGGAGTTTTAACAAATGAAGAAATCATAGCCCGGTCCTGGAATTTGCCACATGTTGACACTTCCAGAATAAGAAAAAAAGGTAAACCAAAAATATCTTAAGGACGCGACGCCATGCTTTGTCATAAACTGTGATTATACATAAGACTTCTTAATTAACATTCTCAATTATTATGAGAAATTTCTTGTACGATGTGGAAATATCTGAATAGAAAAGGGGGACAAGCTTCGGTTATTTTTATCACATAAGGGACCAGTTCAGAAATCAGAACTAATATTCTAGACCGTCACACTGTATTATTTCCGATAATTACTTTCGTTGCTTAAGGCTTTCTTGTCAGATTTTCAGAAATCGTAGGTTGAAATTTGCATAAGACATCCTGTTTTGTTCCCAAGCCCCTACGACACTGAAGTGTTCTCACAAGGCTCATAACAACTTTCTTATTGTTCAACCTAATGGAGAGAGCTCAGTCTTGAACTTGGGCGACGCATGGGAAGCTTTTGACATGATGAGGCACCTCCTTTTAAACCAATTTCTTGTTTTGACTTTTATGAAACCACATTCTTCTAGTTTTCAGGCTAGTTTTCTCGGTGTTGCTTCAGTTGTCTATGTGACTTCTCTTTCTCAGTCAGGGCATAGGATTTGGCGCAATGAAGGGATGCTGCCATCGACTTTTTACTTCCACTACACAGGCTCCAGTGGATCCCCGCCTTTACCAGCAGAGGAATCACTGTTGTGTTCTTTTTTCTACCATAGGTTGATTGGTTTGGCCTAGTGTAGAATTTCATGAAAATAGAGTCCTACGGTGCGTACTTTTCATTTGCAGAGTGCTGCAGGTAACAAAATGTTCTATTTCTGTCATCTTATCGGCACAAAGTAAAATTTAAGACTAAAAAGAATGTGGAGCACGATATTGAGGAAGAACAATATTCAAATACTCATACTTCCTGATTTCGAGATGTAGTAGTCAAGACAATGTGATTTTTATGAAGGAATAGATACATAGATCAATAGAACAGAAGAGAGTCCAGAAATAAACACATGCAAATATACTTAATAGATTTTTTTTTTATTGTGACAAAGTATACACAATGGAGACTTTACCATTTTAACCACCTTGAAGCACACAATTCAGTGGTATTTGGTATATTCACAGTGTTGTATAACCGTTACCACTGTCCATTTCCAGAATGTTTTTATCACCCTAAACTGAAACTCTGTACTCTTAAAGCAACAATTCCCCTCTCCTCACCAGCCATGGGAACCTCTAGCCTACTCTCTAGTCTCTATGAATTGCCTATTCTAAGGCCCTTGTATAAGTAGAATCATGCAATACGTGTCATTTTGTGTCTGGCTTATTTCAGTTAGCATAATGTTTTCAAGGTTCATCCATGTTGTAGCATGCATCAGCTCTTCATTTCTTTTTTTTTTTATGTTTTATTTATTTCTGAGAGAGAGACAGCGTGAGCAGGGGAGGATCAGAGAGAGAAGGAGACACAGAATCTGAAGCAGGCCCCAGGCTCTGAGCTAGCTGTCAGCACAGAGCCCGACGCGGGGCTCGAACCCACGAACTGTGAGATCATGACCTGAGCCAAAGTCGGACGCTTAACCGACTGAGCCACCCAGGTGCCCCTCTTCATTTCTTTTTAAGGCTGAATAATATTCCATTGTATGTTTATACCCCATTTTGTTTATCCGTTCATCAGTTTGGAACATTTGGAATAAATATTTGGAAATAAATATTTGGAAAGTTTCCACCCTTTAGCCATTGTAAAGGATATTACCATAAACACTGATGTACAATATCTGTTTGATTTCCAGCTTTCAGTTCTTTGGGGTATATACCTAGGAGTGAATACAGCGTATGATCTACTTATAAGTTTAACTTTTTGAGAAATGGCCAAACTGTCTTCCACAGTGATTGCACCATTTTACATTCCCACCAGCAACATATAAGGGTTCCAATTTCTCCACATTTTCATGAACACATTATTTTTATATCATATATATATAATAGCCATCTTAGTAGATATGAAGTGGTATGTCATTTGGTTTTTATTTGGTTTTGATTTGCATTTCCCTCATGGTTGGTGGTGTTGAACATTTTTTCATGTGCATGCTGGCCATTTGTATATCTGTTTGAGGGAATATTTAAGTCCTTTGCCCATTTTTTAATTGAGCCATTTGTTTTTTTGTTGTTGTTAAGTTGCTGGGAGTTTTTCCTATATTCTTGATATTAATCCTTTCTAAGATATATGATTCGCAAATATCTTCTCTTATTCTATTGCTTCTTTTTACCCTCTTAATTGTGTTCTCTGATGCACAAAAGGTTTTAACTTTGATGAAGTTCCTATCTACCTATTTTTTTGTTGCCTTGTGCTTTTGACGTCATATACAAAAACTCACTGCTAAATCAAATTCATGAAGCCTTTCTCTTATGTTTTTTCCTAAGAGTTTTATAGTTTCAGTTCTTATATTTAGTTCTTTGATCCTTTTTGAGTAAATTTTTGCATATAAGATAAAGTTCCAACCATGTTCTTTAGCACGTGGATATCCATTTTCCCAGCAACAATTATGAAAATACAGTCAAGTGATTGTGGACAAAGATACAAGGGTAATTAAATGTGGAGAGAATAATGTTTTCAAAATATGACCCTGAAAGAATCGGGCACCCATATGCAATTCAATGGCAAAATGATGGTCTCTTCTACAAATGTATGATTTTTTTTTTTTGCAATGGACATATGTATGCAAAAAATGAACCTAGACACAGAACGTACACAAAAATTAACTAAAACATCACAAACCTTTATGTGAAATAGAAAATTATAAGACTTCTAGATGAAAATAGGAGAAACTCTATGTGTCTTGGGTTTGGTAATGGAATTTTAGAGACACCACCAAAAGGGCAATACATGAAAGAAAATTGATAAGTTGAACTTTTTAAAATTAAGGAAACAATTCTGTTCACAATTGCATCAAAGAATAAAATATGTAGGAGTAAATTTAATCAAGAAAATGAAAGATTCATACATTGAAAACTACAAAAATTGCTGAAAATTTTTTAAAGAAGACCTAAATAAATGGAATGGCATTACATACTTAGAGACTGAAAGAATGTTAAGATTGCTATCTTCATACTGATTTTGATACAGTCCCTTCCAAAATCCCAACAGCCTTATTTTTTTCCAGAAATATAAAAGCCAATCCTCAAATGCACATAGAATTACAAGGGACTCCAAACAGTCACAACAATATAAAGAAAGCAGAACAAAGCTGAATGACTCAGACTTCCCAATTTCAAAAACTGAAAACCCACCACAAAGCTACAGTAGTCAAAATAGTTTGATACTGGCTCAAGGATGAATGTGTACAATGGAACAGAATTGAGACTCTAAAAATAAACCTAAATATCCACAGCCAATTGAGTTTCAAGAGTTTAACAGGGAAGAATATTGTCTCCAACAATTGCTAAAACAACTCGATATCCACATGCAAAAGAATGAAGTTGGACACCCAAGGTCAAAACTCCTGAAAGAAAAGATGGGGGTAAACCTTCATGACCTCAGAATTAACAATATATTCTTATATTTGACACAAAAAGCCTAGGTAGCATTATTCTTGATAACGAAAGAGCCAGAATAGCCAACACATCCAAAATTGATGAGTGGATAAATAAAATAAATTGTATCCATAAAATGGTATATTACAAATATTACTTGGCCATAAAAAGGAATGAAGTCCTCATACATGCTACAACATGTATAAAACTTGAAAACATCATTCCAAGTGAAAGAAAGCAAACTTGAAAAACCAATGTCTGGGTGGCTCAGTCAGTTGAGCATCCAACTTCGGCTCAGGTCATGATCTCACGGTTTGTGGGTTCGAGCCCCACATCAGGCTCTGTGCTGATAGCTAGCTCAGAGCCTGGAGTCTGTCTTTGGATTCCGTCTCTCCCTCTCTCTCTCTGTCCCTCCCCTGCTTGCACTGTCTCTGTCTCTGTCTCTCTCAAAAAAAAAAAATAAGTAAAACATTAAAAACTTTTAAAAGAAAAACTCCATATTATAAAACTCCATTTTTATGGAGTGTTCATACTTGGCAAATCTTTAAATACAGAAGTAGACTGGTGGTTGCCAGGTGCTGGGACCAGGGGGGAATGGGGAGTGACTCCTAATAGGTGTGGGGTTTCTTTGGGGCACAGTGAAAATGTTTGGGATTAGAAAATGGTGATAGTTGCACAACTTTGTGAATACATTAAAAACTACTGAATTATATGCTTCAAAGGCATAAATTTTGTGATATGTGAATTAGATATCAATAAAGCTTATTTTTAAAAATGGCCAACAGGTATAAACAAATACCTCACCAAAAAACATATTAGATGACAAATAAGCATGTGAAAAGATGCCTCACATAATTTTGCATAAAAGAAATGCAAAAAAAAAAAAAAAAAAAAGAAAAAAAAAAAAAAAAAAAAAAGAAGAATAGTGAGATACCACCATACACTTATTGCAATGGCTACGATCCAAAAAAGAACAGTACCAACTGCTGGTAATGATACAAAGTGACAGAAACGCTCATTTATTGTTGGGAATGCAAAGCAGTACAGACATTTTGCAATATAGTTTGGCAGTTTCTTACAAAGTTAAACATAATCTTGCCATAGGATCCAAAGTTAAACATAATCTTGCCTTGTTACCCAAGTATATAAAAACTTAAGGCCATGCAAAATCTTGTACATGAACGCTTATAACAGTTATATTCAGAATTTCCCCAAACTGGAAGCAACTAAGATATCCTTCAATCAGCAAATGAATAAACAAACTGTAATTCATCTATAAAGGGAAATCTTATTCAGCTATAAAACGAAATGAACTAGCAAGCCACATAGGACATGGATGAATCCTTTAAATGTATATTTACAGGTAAAAAAAGCCAGTCTGAAAAAGCTATATACTCTATTATTCCATTTATGATATTCTGGAAAAGGCAAAACTATCGAGGCAGTGAGATCAGTGGTTGCCAGGCACTCAGGGGAGGGAAGGAGGGCTCAATAAGTAAAGCACAGGGAGATTTTTAAGGGTGGTGAAAACATTCTGCATGATACTGTAATGGTACACAAATAACATTATACATATTTCAAAACCTGTACAATCTTATTGCAACAAGAAAGAATCTTAATGTTTGCAACTTAAAATAAAAATCATTTAGAAGTCAATGGCGTCCTCGGTTGGAATGCAGAATGTGACCAAAAAATCCAATTCTATTAAAAATGCGTGAAAGTGCAGGTAGTAGGGGAAAAGAAACTGACCTAAGAAACTTTGGAAATGTGTGGAGTGTGTAACTCTAAAGGCAACCAAAGCAAACAAACAACAACAAGTGTAGATAAGCATTGTATTCAGTTAATGAAGTAGCTTCCCATTGGCATACAAGTTAACAATTCTGAAACCACCATATCTATATACTGGAATTGAGCGATTAAGAAAATAGAGAGTGGGTGTGAAGCTAGAGTTGTGCAAGTGCCCCTCAATTGGAGTTGGAGAGATTTTATATGAACTCATGTTCAGCTTAATACAGCTACCAAATGGTTACATACAGAAATATTTTAAAGACATGTCTACATGTGAGTTAGTATATGCACAGGTATCTCCTTGCATCAGCTGAGAGCACCTAGAAACCTAATACCAACAAGCGAACCAGCACCCAGATTTTGGTATCTAATACTATCTCTAATAAAAGGTACAAAGACACCTGATTCTAGAACTGGGGGAGGAAATGTGCAAGATGAGCAAGTAGAATAAGTAAAGTAGTGTTTAATAAAAAGGGAGGGAATACAACAATGAGGTTGTATAAAAGGGACATGGGAATCAACCTAACGAACTCCCAATAGGCAAAACCTAAACAATTTGAACAGAATACATAATGTAGTATCAAGTTATAACCTAGAGTAGAAATAAATATCCTTGAGTCTATCCCGATGTAAATAATTGAATAAATAAATAAATAAATGGGGAAGAATAGACACATTTCTCATATAGGAGAAGTCTAAATAATTTATGTAGACACTCCCTTCCCAAGGAAGTGGAGGATAATGACCCCTTATGTGTGGCTGCACACAGTGACTTCCTTATAATTGGCAAACAAGGGAAAAGACCATCTTTGAAGTAAAGAATCCTGACAAATTCTACAAGTGATCAAGGTTAGCATCAGAGATAAGTCATGTTGATAGAACGGCACTTTATCTCTATAGCCTTCCTCCTGAAAACCCACAACTCATTTAATCATGAAAATGCATCAGACAAACTTGAACTGAAGGACAGTCTACAAACACCCGACCATTAAGTACTCAAAACTGTCAAAGTCATCAAGAACAAGGAAAGTCTGAAACACCATCACATTCCAGAAGAATCTAAGGCAACGAGACAACTAAATGTAACATGTGCTCCTGGATGGGATCCTAGAACAGGAAAAGGACACCAGATAGACAAGATGGAAATCTGAATAAATTATGGAATTTAGGTAATAATAATTTACTAATATTGGTTCATTAATTCTGACGTGTTAAAATAGGGGAAGCTAAATGTGAGGTACACAGGAAGTCTGTAATATCTTCACAGTTTTCTTATAAATCTAAAACTGTCCTAAAATGAATTTTTTAAATTTTATTTATTTATTTTGAGAGAGTGGGAGAGAGAGAGAGAGAGAGAGAAAGGAAGAGAATCCAATCAGGCTCCATACTGTTAGCACAGAGCCTAACAGGGAACTTGAGCTTCCCGTCCATGAGATCATGACTTGAGCCAAAACCAAGAGTTGGATTGGCCACCCAGGTGCCCCTAAAATGAAAGTTGTATTAAAAAAAAAAAATACAGAAATGGACCATACCCTCTAGCAATGTTGCCGGACTGGCTGACTTTCCACATAGTTGGTTTGCTTACAATGCAAAATTGTGGGCAATCCCCATAGAATATTCCTTGGCTTCATGGATTTCATAAAATTATGGCAGATTTATAACACAGAGCTAACCCTTCACAGCAGCTGATATGCAATTGTTATCGAGATGTGGAAACAAACATAACATAAAAATTGTAGGTTGGAGAGTTATAAGAGGGAATCATCTCAAAAGTTTCTGCAAAAACACCTGGACAATGGTGATGAATCACAAACTTTTTGAGGAAAAACAAATATGTAAAAATGAGGTCCTATGCAATGTTCCCTTTATTTTCTCCCATAGTGATTTCCATAAAGTTCTAGAGGGGGAACTTCATATTCATACAGATGTTTAAGTACATGCAGTAGGAATTTCATTGTTCTGCTGCGAGAACATCAAAGGCAAGAGGAAACTTTTCAAAAGTGAGGTCTTTTGACCACATGTTTATATGTCTATGCAAAGCCACCAGCTTGTTTAGTTTGAGTGTCCCTGTGACTTCCACTAATTTTTCAAGTTATTTACCAGTGTTTAATATTCAGGGTAAATTCCAGATGATATTTTCTTCCCTGCATTTCTCTTTAGGAACAACTTAAATTCTTTCTCCTCTCTATTTAAATTGTAATAACTTTCTCACTGTTGAAAATACCATATAGCTGATTTAATTATTTTTTATCATCACAATTAATAATTATTCAAAGTTTGTCCAGTAGGCAAGGCATCATCCTAGGCACAAATGTCTATTTCCTTCCTCCCCACCCCTCAATGCACAATGAAATTATACTGTAGTATTTTACAAAATTGCATTCAGTAAAGTTTTTCTGTTTTTCAGTCGACCCTGACTCAGAATTGAGATAATGATGTTAAAGGCGGATTGACAAAGAAGTAATGAAAATTCAAGCATTCTTATTTATATGGATGAGTATGATATTGAATTATGAAGAGTGATTTAATTTCAAATCATTCCTGCTACCTCAGATCATCTTGGATTTATATTTTATGAACATTAGCTTTGGATTTTTCAAAAAGATATTATGGTGCTATAACCCTATTTCAGAACTACAAATACATTCTTCCCATCTAAATTTGATTTGAACTCTCTGAATGTATAAATGCTATTTATGTTTCTCTAATAACTCTTTCAGAGGTTGATGACTTGCCTTCCTATCAATATTTAAGCAAATACAACTTCTTTTTAACTGGATAACCTTATTCACAGATGAAGAATTTAAGGCAGATCTTCATGATAAAAATGTAATTGGAGAGGTGCTGAAGATCATGGATAAGTATGATGTGTTCTTCTAATGAGCAGTTGGGAGCCGAGTCACTGAAAATATGTGATTTGAGGGAGGCCACCTGAATTATTACCTTTTGCCCACATATCTATTTCCAGAAAGAGTATTAAACGTCAAGCACATCCTTCTATAGTAATGCCCAAAGTGATTTGTGTACTTTTAGGCCCCAAATATATTTATGGAAATTCCCACATCAAGGTACTGGGGAATTATCCCAAAGAAGTTAAAGTGGAATTGTCTGGCTCATTATTATTATCAGTGACTGAGGTCCAGGGAAACCAATTTGCTGCCTGACACATTGTTTGATTTAGCCACTGAATGACTCACACCAAATTGAAGACCTGAGGCTAACGCTGCCTGCTTTAATTCCAAAGATAAGCTAGGCTCTTGGTTCAAAGATAGCCTGTAGAAGTGGCTGACAAATCACGAAGACTATTAGTGAAGCTTAAATTATAAAGTCTGAGTTTGAGAGCTGTGATTAAATATGGACCAGTCCCAATTAATCACTGAGTAAGCTACTTTTCCCCTGTGTTCCCTTCACTCATTCTGACAGTTGTTATCTAATGAAGCTATAGAAAGGATTTTGAAGAGAAGCCTAAACACTTAGCATTTGGGGTTGGAAAGTTGTGTCAGTCCATGGAGGCTTTCAGAGTCTGAGGGATTTAGGCAGCATTTAACTTAGAAACAGCTCATTCTGGGGGCACCTGGGTGACTCAGTCAGTTGAGCATCTGACTTGGGCTGAGGTCATGATCTCCCAGTTCGTGAGTTCTAGCTCCACATAGGGCTTGATGCGTCAGCAGAAGAGCCTAGTTGGGATCCTCTGTCCCCACCTCCACCCCCTCTCTCTCTGCTACTCCCTCACTTGCTCTTTCTCTCTCAAAAATAAACATTTTTTTAAAAATAGAAACAACTCATTCCTTCAGAGAAGGTGAAGCTATGCGCCCCCCAACTCTTATCCTTCTGCCACCACCTAATATGGCTGCCACATTGTGAAGATGACGGAAAACCTCACAGATTTCGGAAGTGAAGGCAAGAATGAAGCTCAAAGAGGCAGAAGTTGCGTATGCAAAGTAGATCTACAAAACTTTGTTTCTCGTTTTACTTTGAGAAACTCTGATATTCCACCAATTTAGAAACACATTTGGGGGGGAAATGGGACTATTTCTGGGCTCTTGAAGAGCTATTACTGTAAAGTTAATTAGTTGAATCAATTTGCATAGCTCCTAATGCCCCATTCCCAAATGTGCTCAAGGAAAGATCATTTTGATAAGAGGGAGTGTAGGAAATAATTTTGGAGTCTAAATCCCTGTGGAAGAAAGAGTAGGAGCTACAGTGAGGTGCTGGAGACAGCATGGAAAAGAGCTCAGAAAAGGACATGGGACAAACTGGTGTCAAGTGCAAACTTTTCTCTTTTTTTTAATTTAGGTTGATCCTGTACTCAAAAATATATGAGGTTCTCCTTCCCATCCCACTCCCTGTCTCTCATTCTCTCATTTCACTTCCATCCTTGTTCTTTGACATCAGCTCAATCAATGTCATTATGGATGAAGGAAGTGGTCCTTCCCCTCACCCAGTCCTTGTAAACAACAATACATTTGTTGAACAAAGCATTTGAATTCCAATCAATCAATCAATCAATTTATATACCCATTTCATGGGTAAGGTGAGAGCTGGGTTGCCTGAACATATCTCTCACAGGGCCTCCTTTGCAAACAATTGTTTCTCCTGCTTTTATCTTCATTTTCCTCCCAGGGACTAAGTACTAGAGTAGGTCAGCTCTTCTACACTGTCACCACTTCCTGAGCTGGTATTCTTGTGATTGGAAAAAACATACATGACTCAAAGAAGGGAGCCCATTTCTGTCATTCTTTGAACTTGAATCTGAAGAAGGAAAGTGAGAAGGCCAGGGGAATGAGATGCCCTTTTCAGGTTTCAGTCAATTCTTCCTTGGTTGCCACAGTTATTCATCAGTGGAGATTCGTGGAGTCCTCAGCGCTGACGTTGGCGGCCATCATAACAATGATACAGTTGCTGAGTGCTTTGCGCATGCGTGACACTGCCCTAAGCACTTTGCATCTATCACCTCATTGAATCCTCACAAAATTACTTTAGGTGGATACTATGAGTATCCCCGTTATTCAGATGAGAACACTGGAGCACAAAAAGATCAACAATTTGCCCAAGATTCATGCAACTAACGAGTGACGAAAGCCAGGATTTGGCTGGCTCACAATGGTTCCAGTGTCCAGGCCACAATCTCCTCTATGCTCTGGAGCTTCTAGTGATGAGTCATTTTTTCAATTGTTTTGAGAACTGTGTCAGGCACTGGGGATCCACATGGTAAATCAAAGCATAGATGGGTGGAATATCAGAGTTTCTCAAAGACGATTAGTATTAACCGAATGCCCATGTGGTAGGTGGTCCCCAGCGATGGCCCCAGAAAGGCAACCCTCATGGTGTGCATGCCCTTTTGGATTCCCCTCCCACACTGAACATGGGATGGCCCTGCAGTGTTCCACCTATCCCAGGCCTAATGCATAGCAAGGCCTGACAGTTTTTATTTTTGCATTTTGGGTAGTCCTCACCCTCCATGTAAGATTTTGCTCTCCTGGGAACACCATGTGGAGGAAAAGAGGCCCTCAGACTATGGAAAGAGAGGGGCCCAACCAGTACAGAGAGCCAGCTGAGCCACATTTCCAGTAGCCCATGCAAGAGCACCAGGTATGTGAGCAAATCATCATGGAGGTTTGGGTCCCCCCATCTGTGATTGCAGCAGCATGAAACATCTCAAGGAAGACCAGCAGAAGAACTGCCCGGCTGAGCCCCATCAACCATAGAATCAGGAAAGATAATGAAACGTCTGGGTTTGTGTAAACTGAAATATGATTAACATACAATATTACATTGGTTACAGGTGTACAACATATTGGTTCAATAGTTCTGTGCATTACTCAGTGCTCACCACCATCCGTCATCACACGATGCTGTTACAATATTCTTGATTATGTTTCCTATGCTTTGCTTTTCATCTCTGTGACTTATTTATTTTATAACTGGAAGTCTGCACTCCATAATCCCCTTTTTCTATTTCACCTTCCTGCCTACCGAGCTCCCCTCTGGTAACCAGCAGTTTGTTTTCCATGTTTAAGGGTCTGTTTGCTGCTGCTTGTTCATTGGTTTGGTTTTTTAGATTCCGCACACAAGTGAAATCATATGGTATCTGTCTTTCTCTCTTTGACTTACTTAGCATAACACCCTCCGGGTCCAACCAGAAATGCCTGTTTTAAGCCATTAGGTTCTGGGGTGGTTTGTAACACAGCAATAGTCTACTTTGAGCTAAAGGTTATAAATATACCAGCACTAATTCTCACAATAACCTTGCAAGCTCAATTTACTTAGGAGGCAATTAAGACTCTGGAAGATTAAGTGAGGTGCCAAGTAAGGCAAGGATTTGAACCTGGTCTGTTAGCCCCCAAATGCCTGTCCTGTTTCCCATTGCCTTTGAGGAGCTCACAGTACAGCTGAATAAGTAAGGTCTCTGCCTCCAGCTATCCTAAGGGCCCTTCCAAGACCCCGGGGGAACCAGGGAGCAAGAGCAGAGCCCTGTGTGGGCCACCACCTTTGCCCGGCATTTTCCCTCCATCCTCCTCAGCCATGTTCCATGTCTTGGGAGGTTTCACACTGTAGACCATCTCATCTGGGCTCACTTGTCCTCTGGCGGTCAGTCAGGTTCGGCCACCGTGAGGCACCCGTAGGAAATGAGAGAAAGGGTATTTTGTCTCTGCTTCTGTCCAGCTTCTCCCTAACTCCTGGGGAGTCGCTGTTTGGTGCTCTTGCCTTCTGTTTGGTGACCCTTTGGGCACTCTGGCTCTCACTGGGCTTCAGTAACATTGCTTTCTCTCCCTGTCCCTTCTGCCCTAGCTGTGGTGTTGTGGCTTCCCACTGCTGTTAGTCTCTGTGTCCCTGACATCCCTGGAGTTCCCTGCACACACGGCTCTAGATCTTCCCTTCCTGGGAACAACCTAGGTACCTCGAGTTTGTTGCCAGGGCTTTAACTGATGCAAATATTTTCAAAAGGTAAAATAGTAGGCATGTTTACTCCTCTTGGTTAAAGGATAAGTGATACTGATTCAATCTGTCACACCTTTCTCTTCCCACAGCGGGATATGACTGTCTTCTGCCTTAATTCCTAGAACTAATCCTGAGCTCAGGTTACTAGGATTTAAGAAGCCTCAGAATAAAATGGCAGGACATACCAGGCACATTCTTGGTGTGAGGTCAGCTCTCATCCCTTGACTCCCAACTGAGCCTTGACCACGGTGCCTTAGTCACTGCTGTGGTTACCTGCTAATTACCCGCCACCTCCCACCGCACAAGCTAGGAGCCCTGGCTCTTCCCTGCCAGGCACTTGCTCCACCTCAGGACCAGAGTAAGGCTGTGAAGCACCAATGAATAAGTAGGGGCTCCACCTGCTAGAATACTTGCTTGCTTGCTGAAATCTCTAAGAAATTCCTGATCGTCAATTGTCAGGAGCC
The DNA here is from genome assembly GCF_008692635.1 of Crocuta crocuta. NCBI lineage: Eukaryota > Metazoa > Chordata > Mammalia > Carnivora > Hyaenidae > Crocuta > Crocuta crocuta. The sequence goes on along the minus strand of NW_027531522.1, from coordinate 1,196,443 downwards.
CTAGTTCATGTTGAGTCCCTGTGAGATCAAATTACTACCAAGATTTTGGGGCACCTGGGTGGCTCAGGCAGTTAAGAGTCTGACTTCGGCTCAGGTCATGATCTCAGAGCTTGTAAGTTCGAGCCCGGCCTTGGGCTCTGTGCTGAGAGCTCAGAGCCTGGAGCCTGCTTTGGGTTCTGTGTCTCCCAATCTCTCTGGTCCTTCCCACCTCATGTGTGCACACACACTCTCTCTCTCCCTCTCCCTCCCTCTCTCTCTCTCAAAAATAAACATTAAAAATTATCACTAAGATTTCTTCCTGCTTCTGTTGCTATATGCCATTCATAATCTATGTGTCAGACGAGGATCCCCTCTATGTCTGTGGTGCGCCTACCTTTGAGTTCTGGTTTTTAATGGGTAGCGTCTATTCCATTCCACTCCTAGTCATCCAAACTCCCACAGCACTTCCTGTGAGCTAACAGGTTTGCTCAACCCCATTGACAAGAGTCTTCCTCTAACTGTTCAAACCAAAAACATTTGTAGATGCCATTTGCAGCAGCATGGCAGTTCTGAATTAAGTAAAAATGGATCAAAAAGAGCACCCGTGTGATTTTAATCAGAACGGTGGTTTGAAGCCACAGAGTCACCATCTATTAACTTAGGTACTTAAGGAAGGTGTGATTTCTTGGCAAGATGGGGGTGAAAACGGTTGGAATGTATACGAGAGAGCACGGGAAGTGGGAAAGTGTAAAGAGCTGGAAAAGACAGATCTTCTAGAGAATTTCTCTATAAAAAGAAACAAAGACATAGAGCAGTAGCTAGAAGGGAGGTGAAAAGAAGGGAGCCTTTTAAAGATTTTGCTGTAGAAGCATTATCCTTAGGAGAGGAGAAACACTTAGAGATGGGATTTAGTGTGCAAGTTGCTACCCAGAGCTATGGGCAGTGTATTCATGGTCACCGAAGAGAAGGGCAGAGACACAGACAGCTTGGGGAATTGAAAGATAAGAAGTAGAAGTTCTTTTTGCTCACTTCTGTCATCTCAGGCAAGCAGTTAGCAGAAATAGCTAGAGTGAGAAAGAAGAGTTTCGGAAGAGAGAGACCGTGAAGAGTCATCTGGGAGTGCTGGTCACATGGGCAGGGTTGGTGGAGAATCCTGAGTTTTTGAGAAGTTTGGCTCCCAAAGTTCACAACCGCACAGCCAGTGTGGCTGTGTTCTTCTCCAGCTGCATTCAGCTTCTTGGGTACAGGAGTTGAATAAGCAGAGAAGTGAGCTGCATCCACATGGAGATTTTGCCAGGTGAGTAGGGTGAAAGGGAAGAGGGTAAGAAGCTGTGTAACACACGCGGGCAAGGGGCTGTATAACACACTCGGGACAGTTATAATGATGGACCATGGAATTTAATCTGAGTAAGAAGAGAAGTGAGCACCACGGGACATAAAATGGGAGAAAATGGGAGAAAAAGGCTAAGATGAAAAATTAGAAGTTTCATATTGGAAGTTCACAGACTACACAGGGAATTCTAAGTGTAATAGGAAGTACTAAGATTGCATTCTTCTTTGGGAAGAGAGTATAGCGTCAGACCTTCTCCTCCTCCTCTTCCTCTTCCTCCTTCTTCCCCTCATCTTCCTCTTCCTTCTTCTTTTGGAAATCTCATAGAAGCTAAAAAGTGCTCTTTGAATAGACTACTTACTGATGAAAAAGCATGAATCCCATGAATTGAAAGCCTCTGATAGAAAGACCTAAATACCAACTCTCTCAGCTAGAGCGTGAAAAACTCTTAATTGGGTTACTTCCAAAATAAAAAAAAAAAATTATCTGAAAAGAGGAGGCATAAATTCAAGCAAGTAACACTAGAATGATATTGGGCCTATTGGTTTCTGCCATTTTCCAGCAAAAAGGAAGTTTCACTCAGGCAGAAAGAGCCCCATGAAGCCAAGAGCAGATGACCAAACTGCTTGCATTCATTTCCATCTCCCCATGCAGGCAACAGCCTGAGTCACAGCTCAGTCCTAAGCTGGGTCCTTAGAAAAGCAAATTAACTATTTCAAGTCAGCAGGGAAATCACACTTACAGCAAAAGTAATTGTAAAAGTGCTGAAATTGTGTAGCACTGACAGTAAGTTTTCCAAGAGAAAGTCTTTGCCATGAGGCAGCATAGGGCCCAGTCTCCCACAGGGACCTGTTAAATCAACAGCACCTTTAAAAATATTGGAGCAAAGCATAACAGAGTGATAATCTGGGTTTCCCCAGATATGACCTAATTTTCTATATGGCAACAAATGGCTTAGAGATGCTCAGAAATAAGTTATAAATCTGATCTAGGAAGACCTTGGTAATTTTTCTTTTTATCTGTTCTAGCCATCTTCTGTGTTTTCCTCAGCTATGTTCCCAGAAGTATAGGAATTAGATCAGAGACCTTCGCAGAAGGAAGCTAATACATTCTAGTTTGGTGTTTGAAAGTATATATCTATAAAACCGTGGCATCCCCACTAGCCTGGACATGTTATAGAAATTCCTCTTAGAGAGATTCCACGTTCTCAAGTCTCTCCATTGTCTGGACTTGATGGCCTTGCACCACTGCAAGACTTCTACTCATCTTCCATGAGGAAAAAGAGAACTGATATGTAAGCTGCCGCACCACGGACCACGGACTTCTCACACATGTCTGGTGCATGGTCGGGGTGGGCATTATTATATCCTCACTCAACAGAAGAAAAAGGTGGGTTTAAGACATTTTCCAAGTCACAAATTAAATACGATCTTACAGATTGAAAGCCTCTTGCTCTTTTGACCAAATCAACCAATGCTACTGACTTCATCTTAAAAGCCAACACCTCCCAGACTCCTCATTTCTTTCATTTTAAAGCTTTCTGAGTTTTATGGGAACTCACATGAGCCACTGAAATCCCAGTCTTCAGAAAGCCCCATGGGGCCACCTCTACCAGCATAAAAATTTCCTTCCCTTGCATCCCATGGCCCTGAAGCAGCTCAGGTGAGAACAAAGGCTTTCAGGTCAGGAGACCAAAAGCAGTTTCCAGCTGCTGCCACATCACTGCTGGGTGACCCTGCTTTCAAGTAAAAGCCTCAGTTTCATTCAAGGAAAAAGATTAAAAGGTACACGATTACCTTTTTCACGTAAGGTAAAAGGTGCACAGACTGAATGAAATAACAAATGTAGAGGATCTAACACGGTGCCCCCCAAAACAGTATTGTATATATTATATTTTTAAAAATCAGCTATACAGACTAGACTATCTAAGGTTATCTCTGGTGACACCTATCAGTCATTTTTATTTAAAATCCACTCATGTCTCTCTAAGTTGTTTAAAAGCCTTTAAAGGCTCATATCATGTCCTATTTCTTCGTATCCTCTACACAAAGCACAGGGCTTTGCACAGAGAAGTTTCTCCAAATATATTTCATTAGATATTTTCTTTTAGTAGCAACAGAAAGGACAATTCAAGATATACTGTGGGTTTTGATCGTGTGTTTCATTTTTATGCTGAGTGGTTCTTTGTTTTAATTTTCACTTTTATTATCATTGTTATTACCATCATTGTTTTAATATTTATTTATTTTTGAGAGAGAGAGAGACAGAGCACAGGCTGGGAAGGGGCAGACAGAGAGGGAGACATAGAATCTGAAGCAGGCTCCAGGCTCTGAGCTGTCAGCACACAGCAGAGCCCAATGAGGAGCTCAAAGTCACTGGGAGATCTTAACCTGAGCTGAAGTCGCATACTTAACTGAGCCACCAGGGCACCCCTATGCCCATGTTTTAAAATGACACTTGGGGGCAGCAGTGAGTCAGTTTGCACTTCCGTGTTTTGAACTAGAAGAAAATACAAAATCCAAAGGTAGGCGCTGACAGATAGGAAATGAATAATTCTCAAAATACGTCACTGGCTTTCAAATGACTACGCACTTTGCTACAGAAATCTATTTAAAAGCAGCACACCCTTCTTCATGCCTCATGGGAGCTTTTGAGGATAAATGATTTGTTTTCTTTCTCACCCTGGGTGGCAAAGCAAACCTGCAAGACATTTAACCATTTACTCGCACTGCAAAATGGAGCAAATGTGCTTGCTACATCATAAAGGAAGATACATTTAGCATACATTTAGGAAGGGGAAAGGCACATCTACTGCTCTAGTTAAATATTACCTTAGTAATTGGAATCAATTAAATCAGTTCAATGAAACATTGGAATAAAATGCTCCATTAGTCAGGTTTTTGCCCTGCAACACTAAAGAGAGAAAATTTAATAGTAGCATGAGTTAACAGTAGAGGTTTATTTAGCCAAACAGCTTCCTAAAATGCTCTATGCCCAGTAAAGAGCCTATCCAATCTCCTAGGGTTATATTTACATCACTGCAAATATATGTTTAGATGCTCAGTTGATGCCCAGAACTTTTGTTCCTGGGTAGCCTTACCAGTCCAAACCACCGTGTTAACTGTTTGATAAAACAATGTAGATTTAGGCATTTCTTTCTTTCTTTCTTTTTTTTTAGATTTGAAAAAAGGTACGAAAGGAAGCTCACAGACGAACACCTCTTCCCCAAAATTTGGCCCCATCTGTACCCCTCACCAGAATCTGAGTAAATAACATACACTTTCAGGCCAATAGTGTTTCCATGAAAACCAAACGGAAAAGTACAATAGAATACATCACAGGCTCTCAGTTCTCCACAGACTCTGCACCTAATTTGTTATAACTATTCCCCGAATTATTATAGAAGCATTTCTTCTTCATTTATTCATTCAACAAACATTCACAGAACATCCAATATGTATTCAGTACTAGGAATATAAGGATGAAAGGCAAATCTGTGTTTTAAAGAAGTTCACGGTCTAGGGTGAAATGAACACATACACATGCACACGCGCATGCGCGCACACACACACACCTGTAAATAACTGCAATCACACTGATTTCTTTTAGGCTTGGAATCTATGATTTTTCTCACAGCTAATCAAAATTGCACCTCAGAGTAGAATCTCAAAGAGCACAGATCTCATTTCACAGATGAGGAAAGTGAGTCCAGAGATGTTAAAGTTTGTCAACGGGTATTTGTGTCCTTCTAAAAGGCATATGTCAAAATCCTAACTCCAGATGCGATGCTATTAGGAGATGAGGACTGTACACTGAAAGAAAGCCAACCTCAAAGTTGGTTAGTAAACACTCTGTTGGTTGTCTTACTTCAGACTCTAGCCTGGGAGACAGTCTTTCAGATTGTTCTGGAGAACTGCTCCGAAGCTTGCTAGCTCCAATTATATATATACATACGACAGGGGAAAGGGGGCAAGGACATACCTGTTTGTAACCAGCTCTCCAAACACTTACATTTACATGTCACAAAGCATAATTTGTTAACGTTGTAAACGTTAAGGTTTGATTTCCACATGGACACAAGAAAGACCCTTAAGTCACCTCAATACATTATGTTCCTATCATATCTGATTGTTCAAAAATATTGCTTGCACACCTCAGCTTAACTGGTTTTCCATTTCTTCTTTTTTTTTTTTTTTTTTTTAATTTCTCCCTGAGGTCACTGAGGCGGTCACAGAATGCTGACATCAGTTGCCTATTTAATGCACTTCGGGTTTAGCACAAAGGTGTTGGTGAAATGATTAGGTCATGAGGGTGGTGCCCTCATGAGGGAGATTAGTGCCCTTCTAAGAGGACACAAGTGAGCCTGTTCTCTCTCTGCCAAGTGAGCACATGAAAAGAAGGCCACCATTGGGGCGCCTGGGTGGCTCAGTCAGTTAAGTGTCCAACTTCAGCTCAGGTCATGATCTCATGGTTTGTGGGTTCGAGCCCTGTATTGGGCTCTGTGCTGACTGCCAGCTCAGAGCCTGGAGGCTGTTTCAGATTCTGTGTCTCCCTCTCTCTCTGACCCTCCCCTAATCACACTGTCTCTGTGTCTCTCTCTAAGAAATAAATAAAACATTAAAAAAAAAAAAAAAAGAAGGCCGCCATCTGCAAATCAGGAGGCCATTTTCATCAGAACTAAATCTACCAGCATCTTGACCTAGGACTTCCCAGCTTCCAGAACAGTTAGAAATAAGTGTTTGTTGGGGCGCCTGGGTGGCTTAGTCGGTTAAGCGTCCGACTTTCACTTAGGTCATGATCTCGCGGTTCGTGGGTTCGAGCCCCGAGTCGGGCTCTGTGCTGACTGCCAGCTCAGAGCCTGGAGCCCGTTTCGGTCTGTGATTCCCTCTCTCTCGGACCCTCCCCTGCTCACGCTGCCTCTCTCTCTCCTAGAAATGAATAAGAACATTTAAAAAAATGAAAAAAGAAATAAGTGTTTGTTTCATAACCTACCCATATAATTTGTTATAGCAGCCCAAACTGGGTAAGACAATGGGTATTTACTGAAAATCCATTTTTGTGTTTCTGGGACTTTAGATAGTTGGAAAAGGAGGAACACCTGAGTGGCTCAGTCGGTTGAGTATCCGGCTATGGTTCAGGTCATGATCTCATGGTTCGTGAGTTCGAGCCCCGCTTTGGGCTTGCAGCTGTCAGCCTGGAGCCTGCTTCAGATCCTCTGTCTCCCACTCTCTCTGCCCCTCCTCTGCTTGCACTCTCTCTCTCCCTCAAAAATAAATAAACTTCTAGATCTTTGGAAAAGGGTTTCAAGTAATGTAAAAAAAAAAGGGAAACAATTTACACTAAGATATTCATTCATTCTGTTGAAAATTATGCAAATATGATCATCTACCTCAAGGCTGTGGGAAGAGCCACAGGAGAGCACTAACCCTCACTCTGATCTGGTGGCTCCAAGCCAGTGCTGGGTTACTCGGTGCCCAAGAGAAGGAACCCCTGCCTCTTCCCAGGGGAAATTCATTATTGCCATCATCAGCCCAGTCTGTCCGTGGGGAAGCCATAGTCCCAGAAGTTCTCAAACATCAAGTTACGTTTAGGTATTTATTCAAAACCAGAAAATAACCTTTAATTATATCTTTTCCTGACTTCTCCCGGGTCCCATCTGCTTTGGGGTGGTTTTTTCATACAGTGCCATGTATCCCGGAAACACACCAGGCTCAAACTCATGAACCATGAGGTTATGACCTGAGCCAAAGTCGGATGCTTAACTGACTGAGCCACCCAGGCGCCCCACACCCTTTGGCTTTCTAAGTAGACACTTGAGGCATGAGACAAGAAAACCTGAAACAAGAGAAGATTTTATGGAAGAAAATTTCTCTGTTCTGCCAAAACCCCTCAAATTATTGTGGGGACAGGAGACAGGAGGGAAGGTGCTCTATACCAGTTGAAGACACTAGTGAGAGAATTAGTGTCTCTTCAGTTCCTACTCTGGGAGTTGACATCTCACAGAGATGGTGGTGAGGGGATCATGGGGCAGTGTTGTGCCCACAGACGACCTTGAGTTTCCCACAGGCTCAGAGGTGAGGTCAGGGCAGAGCCTCAGCCAAAGCAATCACCGTCTATAATGGACAACATTTGTCCCTGTACAGTCCCTCTGCACTGACAGAAAATGTTCTCCTGGACTTGGATACCTCCCACCCCCCACCCTCCACGAACAGGTGTGATAGGAGCAGAACTTTCACCGGACTGTGTCTGAGAACTGTAGGATCAAATCATGGATTGGAATGTAGAATAGAGAACAAAATAAGATATAGAGATGGATTGACAGAAAACTCGCTGGATCCGATAGAAGAAACATCTCAGAAATGACTAGATTGGGGCACCGGGGTGGCTCAGTTGGTTGAGCATCTGACTTTGGCTCAGGTCATGATCTCGCGGTTCGTGGGTTTGAGCCCCACATTGGGCTCTGTGCTGGCAGCTAGCTCAGAGCCTGGAGCCTGTTTCGGATACTATGTCTCCCTTTCTCTCTGACCCTCCTCCCCTGCTCATGCTCTCTCTCTCTCTCTCTCTCTCTCAGAAATAAATAAAGCATTAATTTTTTTTAAAAAAGAAAGAAATGACTGGATTCTATTTTCTGCCAGGAACACAATTGGACACTGTGAATCAAATATCAAATTGAGTCATAGAGATTTTTTTCTCAAGCAGTATTTCCACATACCTGGAGGCTTGTCAATTATTATGAACGTAAAAATGAATATCTATCATGCAAATAAGCCACTGTAAATATAAACTAGTTATTTAGCACCGTATCACCCAAAATGCTTGTCCCCACTATTCTGTTCTCTAGGATGAATGTGACCTATTGAATCTTGAATCTGTTTTTATCACTTGAAGACCAGAGGTGTTGGTGAGGTCTAGACACAAGACTTAATTATTCTGTTTGTGTCACCTCTGAATCTTTCCAGTAGGTGGGTGCTCAGTTCTGAGTCTAGAAGTAGAAAAGAAACACTTAGGGAAATGCATTCATCTAGCCATTAGCTGTGAGAGAGATTAACAAGGCATTTTATATTATTATTAGCAAATATGCATTTAAATTCCTTACCCATTAGGAATTCTCAAATCTCCATATAGATTGTTTTCTGAAGCAGATAAAAGCACCCAGGGAAGAGGCTGGATGCAAGTCAGTGAGCCTAAGTGATGCTAGGGAGTTGGAGGTGTCCGTTGAAACCAAGTGTTACCAAAAGCATGGTTTCAAGAAGGTCCTGGACGTGCACGTCTCCTTTAAGAGGTCTTGTATTTACTGAGTTCCAAAGAGAAGGGAGAGGAGGAAGAGATGGCTGGGGGCTGGGTGTGTGTGTGTGTGTGTGTGTGTGTGTGTGTGTGTGTGTGTGAGAAATTAAATGAGAAAAATTCCACTTACTATATCAATGATGGCTTTTTTCAAAAGTTTATTTATTTAAATTGACGGGGAGGGGCGCGCGCGCGTGCACACACACACACACACACACACACACACACATACACACACACACACACACAATCCCAGTCAGGCTCTGTGGGCAGAGCAGAGTCCGACACAGGATCACCACCAACCAGGATCATGGCCTGAGCCAAGAGCAAGAGTTGGAAGGAAGCTTAACGGACTGAGGCACCCAGGTGCCTCATCAATGACGGCTCATTAATAAATCCAAGGTGAAACATCAAAGTAGACCTGACTGCTCCAATATCCTTGCTTCTTTTGGCAAGAGTGGGGGGAGGGGGGATACACCCGGATGAAGTTAAATCATCCCTAAATGGTGTCTGAGGGAACAAAGCCATGAGACAAGAAAGGCACAAGCCTTTCATTTTTTAAAGGCTTCAGATACTCCCCACCCCCCAAATTGGCCACTTCCACTTGCCTTAATCTGAAATATTTGCTGATTGCAAATAATTTAAGAAAATGTTTAAAACATTTCTGATCTAGAGATCTTTGCCCTGCTTGTCTGTAGCCTATAGAGTATCTGTTTTAGGGTTGAAGCATTTAAAATGTATCCCCATTCCACCCACCCTAAAGGTATGCCTAACTTGCCCTTCTGTGTAAGTGGATTGTCCCCTGCACTTTGGTACCCTTAATATAACACCCATGCTGTTAGTTACATTCCAAGAAGGATCCAGAGGTTCAACCAAATCTTTCCAGAAGCTCTGAAGCCAGCCCTACCATTTCGATATTCATTTATTTACATCACAACTAAATTATAACTATTATAAACTGCCCCCTTCACCCATCTTTCCTTAATAAAGTACGAAGCCAAGGATAGATAGTCAGGAATTACGGATTCTCCTCCTAGAATATCATAAAATTCCCGTTTCTCCAGTTCGATCCTTCTCCCCCCCCACCCCCTTCCCAAAGAGGAAAGTCACTGTGGGCTCTAGAGGAACATCACTCACTGCGGGAACACCGCCCCCCTCCCCGGACCTCCCCGCTGTGCCTCTAAAAGTGCTGTCTGTAACCAATTGTTCCTGTTGAATAACAATGCACGCCGCAGGGCTTTTTCCGGCTGCCTGCAAATAGATTAGGCTGCGTGCTTCTGTGTGCGAAGACAGCACCCGCGAGCCCCCGGGAGGCCATTATCAGCCGCCAACAGATGGAGCCTATCAGCGCGCTGTCAGTCATCCGCACCTGTGGATTGTGCGCCCCAGCCAAAAAATTAATTGCTTAGAAATATAAAATCGGTAGGCTCAGATCTGAAAGGATTAAGAAAACATGGTTAAGCAAAGGCAGGAGGAAAAACCATGCTCCGCTAGGGAACTTTATCAACGGCCGCATATCTAAGCGTTCAGCATTTGGCTTGGTTTTCGAGCACAAGAGAGACTGCGGGATTAGAACTGAAATGTTTGGAAAGGAAAAAAATAATAATAATAAGGGCAACTTAAAAGAAGGCGTAATGGCCATTGCTTCAAATTGGGTCATCCACGTGCATTCTAAAGAAAACATCTCCCCCTCCAAATTTTTCATCTCCTGTTTTTATAGTTAGCTAGTGAATTTCACATTTAGTCCGCTGGTTTCTTCATTCTCCTTATTTTTCATTTGTCATGTTTTTCAGTTTTTCAGATTTTACTGCTTCATTTTTTCATATTTTTCATATTTACTGCCTCTTCATACTGCTTCTTCATATGCTTTTTCATATTTTACTGCATCTATGAGTTCAGTACCAGCAGGGAGAGGTTTTCAGTTTTCTTTTGTTTTCCATAATGCTTGCATGGGCCTGTTTTTATAACTCATATTTTCTAGTTTCGCTTAAAGAGTATGGTCTTGATTCCACTGCAAAAATCTTCCTCACTGTGTGACCTTTGCTTCTTTATCTTTTGGTGGTTTTTTTTTTTTTTAATCTCAATTACCTGCAAAATAAAACTTGACTGCCAAGATCACTTGCTGCTCTGAAATTGTATGTCTGTACAAAATCAGATTCCTCCAGTATTTAGAAATGGCTTAGACAAAATATCCAGAATATGGAAATAAGGGTTAAAGGTGGGGGAAACCCAGAGAGGAGTGTATGTTACATTGCTGAGCACAGCACTTTACCTGTGAGAATTTCTCCAATGAAACAACAGATTATTATTATTAGGGTCATAATGAGGAAGTATCACTCAGTAATTGTGATGTAGTAGTTGGGGTTATCTTATTTAGAAAATTAAATACAGTTTTTACCTGTCAACATTTTGCCTTATTTTAGTTTTAAAACAAACGTTATCTTTGATCTTGACACAGAAAATAGTCTACATTTGAATTGAAATACTTTTTTTCTCTGCAAACAGACATTTAGAAACAATTTAATTCATTAAGAATAAATTAATTCAGGGTGCCCAGGTGGTTTAATAGGTTGCGCCACCGACTTTGGCTCAGGTCATGATCTCAGGGTTCGTGAGTTCAAGCCCTGCAGCGGGCTCTATGCTGACAGCTTAGAGCCCAGAACCTGCTTTGGATTCTGTGTCTCCCTCTCTTTCTCTCTCTCTCTGTCCCTCCCCTGCTCGTGCTCTGTCTCTCTCTCCTTCAAAAAAATGAATAAACATTTAAAAAATTATTTTAAAAAGAATAAATTCAATGAACTTTTTTCATTTATCACGTGTCAACTTGTAGCGTATGCTGGAAATAAAATATAGTGCCTTTCCTCAAGGAATTTGAAGTCTGGAAGACTGAATAAAAACAAGTACACAGGGGCGCCGGGGATGGCTTAGTCGGTTAAGTGTCCAACTGTTGATTTTGACTCAGGTCATGATCTCCGGGTTCATAAATTCGAGCTCCACGCACTCAGGCTCCACACTGATGGTGCACAGCCTGCTTGGGATTCTCTTTCTCTCTCTCTCTCTCTCTCCTTTTCTCTCTCCCTCTCTCTCCCTCTCTCTGCCCCTCCCCCTCTTGCATGCATGATTTCTCTTTCTCAAAATAAATAAATAACCTTTAAAAACAGTGCACAAATAAAAATAGTGATAAAAATAATACCAGCCACCACATAGTGAGCACTTGTTATATGTAGTCATTTGATACATATCCACTATATCTAATCCTCAGAACAACACTGCAAAGTATCATCATTATCCTGTGGGGGTTTTTTTTAGAGCAGTTTTAGATTCACAGCAAAATTAAGAGAAGGTACAGAGATTTTCCGTATGTCCCCCACTCCTACACATACACAGCCTCCTCCATTATCAACGCTCCCTATCAGAGTGGTATGTTTGTTACAACTGATCGACCTCCACTGACACATCATAATCATTCAAAGTCCACAGTTTACATAAGGGCTCACTGTCGGTGTTGTACGTTCTATAGGTTTGGACAAATCTATAATGACATTTATCCATCATCAGAGTAGCATATAGACTAGTTTTATTGCTCTCTATATTTTCTGTACTCCACCTACTCAACACTTCCTCTACCCCATCCCTGCAACCACTGATCTTTTTAAATATCTCTATAGTTTTGCCTTTTCTAGAACAGCATATATTAGGAATCACACAGTATGGAAACTTTTCAGAGTACACAGTTAACAATATGTATGTAAGGGTCTTCCACGACTTTCCAGGGCTTGATAGCTCATTTCTTTTGAGCACTGAGCAATACTTCATTTCCTGGACTCCGTCATTCACATTTTATTCATTCATTCACCTACTGGTTAGGGTGAGTTACTTGATTGCTTCCAAATTTTGTCTATTATGAATAAGGCTGCTATAAACATCCCTGTGCAGGTTTTTGTATAGACATAAGTTTTCAGCTCCTCGTGATAAAACCCAAGGAGAGTGATTACTGAATCACAGGGTAAGAGTATGTTTCATTTTATAAGAAACTGCTAGTCATCCGAAGCAGCTGTGCAATTTTGCACCAATGAGATTTCCTATTGCTCCACATCTTCGCCAACACTGGATGCGTCAGTATTCTGGAATTCTGACTTTCTAAAAGGTGTGTAGTAGTATCTCATCGTCATTTTAATTTGCAGTTCCCTGGTGATGATATGGAGAAGATTTTCTTATGCTTATTCGCATGCTGTATATCTTTGGTGAGGTGTCCACGAACGTCTTTGGCCCATTTTTAAATCAGGTTGTTTGTTTTCTTATCATTAAGTTTTAAGCATTTTGTGTATATTTTGGATAACAGTCCTTTGTCACATGTATCTTTTGCAAATTTTTAAAATTTCTCCCAGTCTGTGGCTTGTCTTCTTATTTTCTCAACATTGTCTTTTGCAGAACAGACATTTTTCGATTGTAATGAAGTCCAGCTTATCAATGATTTCTTTCATGGATCATGCCTTTTGAGTTATGTCTAAACTGTAATCACCATACCCAGGGTCATTTAGGTTCTTTCCCATGTTACCTTCCATGAATTGTATAGTTTTGCAATTATATTTAGGTCTGTGATCCATTTTGAGTTCATTTTTGTGAAGGATATAAGGTCTGTATCTAGATTCATTTTTTCACATGTGGACATCCAGTTGTTCTGCAACATCTGTTGAAGGCATGATCTTTGCTCCATTGTATTGTCTTTCTTCCTTAGTCAAAGATAAGTTGAACTTATTTATGTGGGTCTATTTCTGGGCTCTCTATTCTTTTCCATTGATCTACTTATATGTTTTTTCCACAAATACTGCATGGTCTTGATTACTGCAGCTTTATAATAATTCTAGAAGTTGGGTAGCACCAATCCTCTAACTTTGTTCTTTTCCTTCAATATTGTGTTGGCTATACTAGGTCTTTTGACTTTCCATATAAACTCTAGATTTTGTCAATATCCACAAAATAATTTGCTGCGATTTTTAGTGGGATTGCATTGAATATATAGATCAAGTTGGGAAGAATTGACATTTTGACAATATTGACTTTTCTTATCCATGAGTATGGAATATATCTGCATTTATTTAGTCCTTTTTATTTCATTCGAGTTTTATAGTTTTCTTCATAGAGATCTTGTACATATGTTGTTAGATTTATCTAAGTATTTTATTTTGGGGATGCTAATGTAAATGGTAGTGTGTTTTTTAATTACACATTCCACTTGTTAATTGTTGATATATAGGCAAGCAGTTGACAAGGCAAGGTTAGGCAAGGTTAGTTTTTTATGCTAACCTTATATCCTGTAACTTTGCTCTAATTGCCTATTAGTTCCAGGAGATTTTTTTGGTCTACTTTTTTGGATTTTCTACATGGAAAATCATGTCATCTGTGAACAAAGACAGTTTTATTTCCTCCTTCCCAATGATTTATTTCCCTTATCTTACTGCATTAGCTAGGACTTCCAGTAGGATATTGAAAAGGAGTGGTGAGAGGGGGCATCCTTGCCTTGTTCCTGACCTTAGTGGGAAAGTCTCTCGTTTCTTACTATGAAGTATGATGTAAGCTGTAGCCCAGTGTAGGGCTTGAATTCACAACCCTGAGATCAAGACATGAGCCAAGATGAAGAGTCAGATACTTAACTGACTGGGCCACCCATTCCTAGTTCACTGAAAGTTTTTTATATCATGAATGGCTTTAGGATTGCTTTTTCTGTATCTATTGATAATGATTATGTGATTTTTCTTTTTCAGGCTGTTGATGTGATGGTTCACATGAATTGATTTTTAAATGTTGAACCAGTCTTGTATACCATGGACAAATCCTACCCAGTCATAGTGTATAATTTTTTTTAATACATTGTTGGATTTGATTTCCTAACATTTTGTTGAGGAGTTTTGCATCTATGTTAATGAGGTTTGTCTGTGAATTTCTATTTCTTGTAATATCTGTCTCATGTTGGTGTTGGGCTAATGCTGGCCTCACTAATGAATTCAAAGTATTCCCTCTGTGTCTGTCCTCTGAGGGAGATTGTAGAAAGCTGGTATGATTTCTCCCTTAAATGTTTGGTAGAATTCACCAGTGAACCCATCTGGACCTGGTTCTTTCTGTTTTGGAAGGTTATTAATTATTGACTTAATTTCTTCAGTAGATGCAGCTCTATTTAGAGCTAATTCTACTTGTGTGAGTTCTGACAAATTATATCTTTCAAGAAATTGGTCCATGTCATCTAGATTATTAAATTTGTGGGCATAGAATTTAAAGTTGTTCACAGTGTTCTTAGATATCCATAGAGTCTGTAGTGATGTCCCCTTTCTCATTTCTGAAATTAACAATCAGTTTCCTGTTTTTATAGATGAAAACACTGAGTTCAGTAAAATTAGGTGATTTGTGCAGAGACAAACCACCGGACAAGTATAGGAGCTGCACTTTGAATTCCAATGTCTTTGTAGGTAGTATATTATTGCACAAGAGAGATATAAAATGGGTTTTGAACTGGTATAAAGATCAGTGCTGAGAACATATCCAGAAGGAATATAACTGATTTAAGAAGGACTTTAGCTGACTTTTANCGCGAGATCATGACCTAAGCAAAAGTCGGACGCTTAACCGACTAAGCCACCCAGGCGCCCCATAGCTGACTTTTACTTCTAAGCACCCCTGAGATGAGCCAGATTCCCTTGTCATGACCCTCACTGCACCCTGAATTTCAACTTTCCTACTGCTCATCATATATCTAAATATGTTATAACTGTTATATTTTATGTTATTATGTTATGTTATACATTTCTTTCCCACTAGAGCTAAGTCTTATAAGTACAGGAGCCACTAACATGCTGGTAAATGTTAAACCATAAGCTCTCTAAATTTGCTCATCTCTGTGATTAAATACTCACCAGCCACCAACATGCTGGCTACCAGCTTGTTCCTGAAAATTTAACAGATCAGCTGTAGCACATCACCGATGGGAACTGTCTATATTTCTTATCAGTATATCCCCAGTGCTGGCACTTGGTAAACATTTGACATTTCTGTTGAATGAATGAGATTCCTTCTAAGTTGAACTTTCTAGAAGGGCATATTTCTCTTACGATCTTGTCTTTTGTTAGGAGATTGTAATCCATCTGCCTAGTGCTAACAGTCTGGACCTGGAAAAAGCTGAGAAGGAGTTCCAGGAGTTATAACCACATCATTAGAAGCACATTTACATAACTGTTGCCAAAAACACTCACCATTACAATGGAGCTGTTACTGAACTCAAACATGTCTGTGCACCTGATGTACAGTAAGCCGATGTCTGAGACACCAATTTTGAAGCAAAGGGAGCTTTATTGTCAGAAGGGCAGCCCAGTGAGAAGGCAGAGGATCATTCCCCAAACTGTCTTGCCCTGGTGAGCCTAAGGACAGCTTCTATATGTTTGGGAAAGAAGGTGAATACGTGAGAGGAGAGTAGGGCTTTCT
Source organism: Crocuta crocuta (assembly GCF_008692635.1). Classification (NCBI taxonomy): domain Eukaryota; kingdom Metazoa; phylum Chordata; class Mammalia; order Carnivora; family Hyaenidae; genus Crocuta; species Crocuta crocuta. The sequence goes on along the minus strand of NW_027531522.1, from coordinate 1,180,380 downwards.
TAAAACTTTGAGGTGGAGGGCTTGAAACAATCTGGTGGTGTGCATTCTTCCAGAAAATGAGGTGCCATTTGGGACCTGATACAATCAGGTACATCAGATAATTTAAGCCAAATGTTACCATCCAGTCCGCACTAGGTTTCTACAGTCAGAGGGTAAACAGGAAGTAGGGGTAAAAAAGGCAAAGTTAACAATGGACCAAGTATGAGGCTATGAGGTGCATAAATCATAATTAAGTAAGGAACAAAACAGCGTGGAGCTAAGTTAATAATGCAACTAGTACAACTATCGTTCTGCTTTATGCTTGCTTTCAAAACAGGTCCAGGAACCAAGCATCCAGCCTCTGATCTCCTAGGTCTGGATGGATGGGAGGGAATGAGAAAAACATAGCTCTTATTTATGATCTTCAGGAAAAAGCTAATGTGCTATATTTATTAAGGTTTAGTCATAGCCATAGTTAATGATAATATTTAGATTCACTACTCTTTAATTTCAAAGGCTTATGCAGCACAATTCCAAAGAACTTAGCTAATATCTTTCTTGGAGACATTATCATTCTCTCTTAGTCTTCAAAATGCATAAGATTAGAAACAACAACATAAGCACCCAAAGCAGCACTCCTCCAGCCATTGCATACTATTGATTATAATGGCAATTATTATTTCCTTGCTATCAGACGCGTATATGCCCATCTCCTCCATTGGATTATGAGGCCCTGGAGAAAAAAATTGTGAGGATTCTTCTGTGTGTTCCCGTAAGTCTTTCCCATGTGGGTTCCTCAATAAGCCCTCAAATTAAATATACTTTCCCATAGTGAATTGACTATCCTAGCAATCTTATTAAGGCATACGGCCTCACGCACAGTGTCCAGAAAATAGATAAGAAAATCAACATTAAGGAATCTGCTTGTTATGGGGCGCCTGGATGGCTCAGTCGATTAAGCGTCCAACTTCAACTCAAATCATGATCTGTCAGTTCACGAGTTTGAGCCCCATGTCGGGCTGTACTGATAGCTCAGAGCCTGGAACCTACTTCAGATTCTGTGTCTCCTTCTCTATCTGCTCCTCCCCCACTCATAGTTTGTCTTGCCCTCTCTCTCTCTCAAAAATAAAAACATTAAAAAGAAAGGAATCTGTTTGTTGTGAGTGCATTTAATTGTGACTTTTGTACCTTCAGGCTTACAGATAAAAAGAGAGAGCAGGGCTTACATTCAGGGCTTTACTCTTAAAATTCTCAGCTTCTCCTTTTCCCTCTCATTTCATAAGTCAGGCATATGTATCCTCATTGTTATTAACAGCATGGATGATAGAGTGAACAAATTATCTTGATTAAAATCCTATATCTGCCTTGGCCTACTTAATTTAAACACTCTCTGCCTCAGTTTCCTGATCTGTAAAGTTTGTAAAATAATCATTCCTATCTCATTGGGCTTTTGTGAAGGTTAAACGTAGTGATGTTATAAAGTGCTAGCACAGTGAATATGCTCAATAAACATTAGCTATTCTTATATGTATTTTATTCTTGTATCTGCCCCCCACCTCAAAAATATTTTTAGGGGCATCTGGGTGGCTCTGTCAGTTGTGCATCTGACTCTTGATTTCAACTCAGGTTATGATCTCAGTTCATGAGATGGAGCCCCGCGTCAGGCTCCATGCTGAGAGCATGGAGTCTGCTTCGGATTCTCTCTCTCTCCCTCTCTGCTCCTCCCCTGCTTGTGTGCTCTCTCTCTTTTCCAAAAAAAGAAAAAAAAATGCATGTGTATATATATGTATATGTATATATATGTATGTGTGTATATATGTACATATATATATACACACATGTATATATTTTTCTAGATTTTTTTTTTAGATCTGGTTGATTTATGACCTGGATATGTCTGAACTTTTCTGTATATTTATGACCTCTCATAACAGGCTATACGAGTCCCATTAAACAGGATTTGATATAAAAAAACTTGTGGCTTTTAGCTGAAAAAAGTCACTAACCTTCTATAAAATACATCAGAACTTTGATGGCACAGGTCATGCTGGAAAATGATGATTTTTGAGGTCTTTAGAATTAACTTTAAAGGGTGTTATATAATGCTTGATGTGAAAATGACCTATCAGAATGGATAAAAATAGATAGCACAGAAAGGTGGCACTTTTAGAGAACGTGTTATTCACTATACCTGCCACCCAGGCTCACTTGCTGTGGTGGTGGGGACATTCCACGACTACGTACATGAATGAAACAGATCAAATGCGATATTCCTCACTGAAAACCAGGATGTTGCAGTGGAAGGAGAGTAGCTTGAAAGTGAGAGGATCCGAATTCTCATGCTGATGGCTATTAAATTGGTGTGTGATCTTGTACCAGGCTCTTCACCTCTGCAGAGTCTGTTCCTTCATCTGTAAAAGATGATGATTGGGGGAGACAGTTTGTGAAGTCTCCCCAGTTCTATGATGCTACTGTTTATAGTTTCTTCCTGTTCAACCTTAGAGTTGTTTGCATTTAAAGAAACTGGGAAAGTAAGACAACCTGATCTTTGACTAGCTAATGATGTGCTCTAGGTTTATTTTTATCCCTGTCCTTTCTCAAACTGATATTTGATGTAAGCAAAGGCCTTCCACGGTGCCTTCTATGGACAGGTTTCATGAATTCAAGATCAGATAAATTAGAATAAATAAGTAAATGATGAATGAACATTTTTTTTTCATTACTTAATTCACATTCTTTTAAAGCCCATCTCCTGGCTCTGTGCCTCATAAACCGTATGAAAGAGAGGGACTCTGTTGTTTCCTGGTGCCACAGATTTCAAGTTCTCAGATATTAGAGGGCGTTCTCATCCTGAAATAAACATTCGCTCATTTGCATCTCTCAATGGCATTGACCTTTGGCTGTTCCAAGGACCCAAAGAGCATACTTCTCCACCAATTCAATGTAAGTTGCAAAGATCGGCTCGCCTTGCTTGCCTTGTGCCCCTAATGTAGGTAAATATATTCTGTAAGTCCCTGGGGAAGAGCTCCAGTGATAAGTCTCTGTTCTCCCCTAGGGGCTAGCTCCCTATTTCAGCTCCTTTAGGAAATAATATTTACCGTCCTTCTGATTAGAAAAACATTTATTGTCTCTGATTATAAAAGTAATACCTGATCTTTGTGGAAACTTTGAAAAAGTATTTATAAGTAATCAGAAGTGCCAAAATTACCTATAATCCTAGTAATCAGAAACAGCCACCATTATTGCCAGGAAATATATACTCCCAGTTTGCTAGTTTTTCCTATGCGTGCTGTGTATGTGTATTTTTTAAAAAAACAAACTAAGATTCATGCCATGTACAGTTTTTTGACCTAATCTTTTCATCCAAAATTATACACATAGTATTTTCTAACATCCTTAGGTAATTTATAAAGGCATTTTTTGAAATGGTGGCATAGTGTTCCGTCATATAAATTCACCATAATTTGTTTAATTAATCTTCTATCATTAAATACTTAGTTTATTTCTATTTTTCACTCATGAATAAAATCATAGCATACATCATTGGACATAAATTATAGGACACATGTATGGTTATTTCCTTAGAACAATTTAGTATCAATGGAAACACCAAGTCAGGCATATTTCTTTTCTCCCTCCAGAAGTCACTGAAGATGTATTTTATTGCATGCTCACCAAGACTCTAAGTTATCACTGAAAAAAATCTGTCGAGTTGGTAAAAAAAAAATGGAAATTTGCATTTCTATGATTACTCACATAGTAATTTTTATCATATGTGTATGAGTCTTTTTTTTTTCAGTACATGAATGATCTCTGTGGGTCCTATTACATTTCCAGCAAATCTACTAAAAGAATCTCAGAGAAACTGTGGGTTGCCACCTGCTGTAGTCCCTATGTGAGTGGTAGCTTCTAGCTCCATGAAGAAGTTTCAATTGTGAGGGCACTCCTACAGCAAACCTCTTAAGTCACTGTCCTAGAGAAGATAGAACACTAAGACAAGATAGCAGATGGGCAGTTGATAGATAGTGCTTTTGTGGTAGGGTCCCCTCCCTAAGGAAAGGGGAAAAAAAAACCCTCAACACAACCTTGATATTCCTGTATGTGACAACATCCCTCATGACCTTGTAACATGAGACCACTCAATTTGACTGCAGTTTTGTGTGTGACCATATATGGGAGACAAACAAGTACAAAAATATATATATAAAACCATACCACGTGGTGTTCGGGGCTCAGTTCTTTGGGTACAAACCCAACTGAGTGGTGCTGGCAAACATAAAGCTGCTTCCTGGAAAGAAAAGCCTTGATGTCATGACTCTATGTGAGAATCCTGTTAGACTTTGGACTGAATGATTGTATCTTCCCAAAATACATATGTTGAAGCCTGATCCTCAGTGTGATGATACTTGGAGGTCAGGCCTTTGGGGGGTGATTAGGTCTTGAGGGTGGATTAGTGTCCTTATAGAAGAATCTCCAGAGAGCTCCCTTGCCCCTTCTACCATGTGAGGTTATAGCAAAAAGACTCATGTCTATAAACAGGAAGGGGACCATCACCAGACACTAACTCTGCCAGCACCTTGATCATGGACTTCCAGCCTTCCAACTATGAGAGATAAATTTCTTCTTAGTTTTTCAAGTTTATTTATTTTGGGGGGCGGGAAGGGCAGAGAGAGAAGGATAAAGAGAAGCAGGCTCCCTGCCATCAGCACAGAGCCCAGCTCAGGGCTGGATCCCATGTACTGCGGGATCATGACCTGAGTTGAGATCAAGAGCCAGACACTAACCAAGAGCCACCCAGGAGCCCTGGCAGATAAATCTCTTAGACAGATTAACAGGAGAAAAATAAATAAATAACGCAGTTTTATAATAAGTGCACAGAGGCCCAAAAATGAAATTGACACCTAAAGAAATGGCCAAGGCAGGCAGTTTTTCCAAATTTTAGCCAAAGAGATGATAAATTTGTGAGGAGTTGACAGGATAAGGAAAACAGGGGATTGGGAGCGTCAGTCAAGAAGGAATTCTAAGCAAAATTTGGTCTGAGGTAGTAAATTAGTAAAAATAACAAGGTAGAAGGTCCCTGCCTTTCCGACTGGGCACCCCCTTCTCTGGCCAGCTGCCCTTACTCACCTTGCTCTCTAAGTGCCCTTCCTTCTCTCTCATCAGCCCAAGTCCTGTTGCTCTGACTGGTGATTTCTGGGCAATAGAGAGAGAAAAGAACCAGAGGTCAGGTGACTAGGCTCATGAAAGAGGAGCCAGAAAGGTCAGAGCCTTCCAAGGCTTTTTTGGTTTTATTTCACTGTCAATTTCATTAACTGTTAGTGCAAATGCTTTGACTCATGATGGAAATGTTTGTTTGTTTGTTTGTTTGTTTCAATTTTTTTTAGTTTGAGCTTCTGTGTCAGGGCCCTAGGGCTGGCCACCCCAGGATGGGCCACTCTTGCCTGAAGTTCAAAAGCAATCAAAACCCAGCAGATTCAGGAAAAGATCTTTACCTCCCCCAGAGCTGCCTGAAAGAATGTAGACAGAGGGCTTGCTCCAGGCTGGAGGCTAACATCAGAGAGAACTACATTACACTATGAACTAGGTGTGATAGACAGGGAGGAATCTATATGATCAAAGTCCTTTCTGTCCTGTTTGTGAGGCCACAGCAAACACTTGTTTACCAAACATTTACTCTTTTTCATCTTCCTGTGAATTGCATGGCTTCCTTTTTGAAGTCCCAGATCCCTACTGTCTTCTTATTTCAAAATGACATACATACTTTATTTTGCCTGACTGTCTTTGGAATTTCCATGTCTGTGAAGGATTCCTTGTCCATACAAAATCAAATGTGATTTTCTCTCATTTACCTGTCTCATGTCATTTTGACTGTTAGTCTAGCTGGGACCTAAAAGGGGACAGGAAATTCTTGCTCCGGGACATATGAATTCCTGGTATTATATTTTGAACAGAGCCATTGCTGATTTTGTAGGTCAGCAGTTAATATCTGCATCATAAAGGATGGTTACATTCACTGTAACAGAGAACTGGGTGTTTTCAGAATCAAGTCTGAATCAGTTCTCACTTTCATTTTGATTTGGGGCATCTGGGTGGCTCAGTCTGTTGAGCGTCTGACTTCTGCTCAAGTCATGATCTCAAGGTTTATGAGTTTGAGCCCCGCATCGGGCTGTCTGCTATCAGCTCAGAGCCCACTTTGGATTTTCTGTCCCCCACCAACCCCGCCCCCTGCCCTCTGACCCTTCCCTGCTTGTGCTCTCGCTCTCAAAAATGAATAAGTCTTTATTATATAATGGATAAACACCACTGGATTAATTAAGCAAGCAGGCATTCTGCTTGCATGGCTAACATTAAGGAGTAGGCCAATTTATTGAACGTACTCACTTGACAGCCATCTGTTTATCCTTTGATGCATTTCATCTTAAAGGAAGATTTATACAATTAAACAACTTAAACATAACCATAAAAGTTACACTAGTATATCCCCACATGTTCTGCCGAATTTTGTGTGTAATTTTTAAGGTCTGTTTAAAAATTTTTAACCAGAATGGATTGATTTTAACCAGCCACTCCTCCTCTCTGTTCCAGCCTCTGACCTTTTTATGAACAGTTTAACCTCAAGTTTCCTTCTCTCTGGTGATAATGAGGGCGATAGCACTGTGACTCCAGAAACACCTGGATATTTACCACCTGTTTGGTTCTTTTCCGTTTGGTTTCAGATCAAGTCTTGGCACCACATATTGTGAGGCTGTGTCGATCACACACAGATCCTGACAAACAGTCCGTGAAAAACAGACAGCAGCTGGCTGGCTGGGAACGGAGTTCTGTCTCATTGCCAGCTGCTACACCAGCCACCACCATAGGTATTCAGTAAGTGCCTACTCAAAGCACAGAATCTGAAACATTTAAAGTGTGGGACTTGCCTGTACAACTGGCCTAGGACTTTGGGCCACACATCTCATGGCTAGGGGAGCTGTCATTTCAGCCTCAGGAGGTGGCCTCAGGTGACCTGTGGCAGACCATGGGCTGTTCATCATCCCAGGCTTCAAGTCATTACAAGAAAGCCATTGTTAATGAGCGCTAATCTCCAATCTGTAGATTTGATTCTAAAATCTCATAAACCTGGGGTGCCTGGGTGGCTCAGTCAGTTAAGTGTCTGCCTTCAGCTCAGGTCATTCATGATCTCGAGGTTCGTGGGTTCAAGCCCCAGGTCTGGCTCTGTGCTGACAACTCAGAGCCTAAAGCCTGCTATAGAGTCTCTCTCTCTCTCTGTGCCTCCACCATTCATGTTCTGTCTGTCTGTCTGTCTCGCTCTCTCTCTTTCTGCACCTCCACCATTCATGTTCTGTCTCTCTCTCTCTCAAAAAAAAAACATTAAAAAATTTTTTTTAATCTCATAAACATGAACCATGTGGATTCACATGTGGTTTGTATGACAAGAAATACCTCTTTTCATTTTTTTTAAAAGACAAGGCTGGCTCCTTTCTTCTTGGGGTTTCCACTAGGAAGAAGTCAGCAGTGCACCCTGTTAACAAGAAAACCACATGGTGCACCTGGGTGGCTCAGCCAGTTGTGCATCCGACTTCAGCTCAGGTCATGATCTCACCCTGGTGGGTTCAAGCCCCTCATAGGGCTGGCTTTGTGTTGTCGGTGCGCAGCCTGCTTGGGATTCGTGCTCTCTCCTCTCCCTCCCCCACTTGTGCTTTCTCTTTTTCTCTCAAAATAAATAAATATACTTAAAAAAAAATAAAAGAAACACAGGCCAAGAATGCTATCACTTCGGTTAAAGCCCCAACTCAGTAAACCAAGACTTAATACCTAACCTGACTGCGGTTTCATCCTCTCAGAAGACATGTTATCCTTCATCGTCTACATGGGCACGTCCTGGTCAGCACTAAGGAGTTTACTGGTAGACCCCTTTGGTTCTCTTTCGGAGGGCGATCTTGCCTCAAACAGTGGTTTCTTTGCTAATAATTTCTTTTTATCCGCTCCCTCTCTACCTTTAAAAGCCCTTCCTTTTCTGTAGCCCTTTGGAGTCCCCCTCTACCTGCTGGAAGGGCTGCTGCCCGATGCGTGATTCGATTAATGAAGCTGGTTAGATCTTTGAAATTTAGTTGGTTGAATTTCTGTTATGTAACAGCCCTCACCGTCCCATGGCTGCTGCTTCTCACTGCTTCTTGAGAGCAGAGCCAGTTCGTGGGACAATCAGCATTTTTCATAGTGACATCAGAATCTTTGCAGTGCAATTTCTAACATCTGCCTATTTAGGAGAGGACTAGCTTTGTGGCCTTGAATTGCTTCACCAGGGCCATTGTCTACACCATCTCTGTGAAGCTGGGTTTACTCCGGTCTTGCGGTCGTATTGATTTCTGAAGTCTTCCCAGAGAACGACCTGCCCATCTCCCTCACAAAAATATCATTCCATCCAAAGCGATACTGAGTCATGTGGCACAGAATCTCACTCCTCTGTGAAGCAGTAGCACTCTCTGGAACGAAAGGCAAATTAAGAGAACAGAAGTAGCCTCATTTCAGATACTGATGGCCGTGAGTCTGCTGTCTGGGCAGCCACATTCCACAGAATCCAACTGGCTCTTTCCAGGCACTTTTCTTGGGACTCAAGGAAGACAGACCATCTTCTGATGCCTTCTGCACTGTAAAAACAAACTAACAGAAAACCCAGGGCAATTTATCAGAAGGGGCTATCTCTTTCAAAACCATCCTGAGGCCACATAAGTAAGTAATATCTAACTGAACTGTAGACTCTCAAACACCACCCCAGTGATTATTCATTTATCTGGGATGAGGCTCAGGACCCCCTTTTATGGAAGTACTTGGGGATACCGATGCAGGTAGTCCTCAAGCTGAGAGACACTGTTAAAGATTCAAGTTCTATGGGTGGCATTCCAGACCCAGGCAGAGCCCTCAGAGACACAAGGTAAGGGAAATGAGGAGGAATACAGTCACCTGCTTCACTTCCATTGCTTCCCCAAAGCCATTTTCTCCAGCCCACACCTTTATTCCGTATTAATTACCTCTCCTCCCAAGAAGAGTCGTGGTGATGGACTTGGCCTTTGTACCACTCACCTGACATTAACCAATCCTCTCATGTTGGCAAACAGGAAGCAGCCATTTGCAAAGTTGACTGAAACAAGCTGGTGAGGTGAGAGGTATCCTGACCGCTCCCCCGGGGAAGGACTCTGAGCTGATAGTGAACTACAACTCTGTGCTCCAAGGCAGATATGTTCTGAGATCTGTTCTCTCTGTTCCATCCTTTTGATTCCTTGTGTAACAATGGCTACACACTAGGATCACCTGCCAAGCTTTTAGAACAGACTCATTCCCCAGGTCTCCCAGGAGACTCTGACTTAAAGGTCTAACTAGGTTGCTGAAGAGAACAATGTGTGAGCTGCTTTGAAGGCTGACCTGCCCACTGGGGCAGAAAGAGCATACTGGGTAGGAGAAACACATTTGCAGGGGTATGGAGACTTCATTTATTTAACAAATGTTTATTTGGATACCTTCTCTCCGCAGGGCTGTGTGCTAGGAGATGGGGGAAAATATAGGAAAAAGACACAGAGTCTGCCCTGGAGAAGCCTGGAGCCCAGGAGCCTTGGAAGAACATCTCGGGTATAGACAGTGGCACTCACCTCTGGTCTTTCTGCTTCTGCCCCCGCCCCCTTCAGGGCTATTCTCAGTACAGCAGCATGCGAACTACCTAGAACCAGATCAGATCATGGCGCCTTCACTCAAAAACCTGACTGTGGTTTGCATCTCATTCAGAACAAAATCCAACGCCTGGCTCTTTCTTGTAGCATCACTGGCCTCATCACCCCTTCTTCGCATACCTCCCCAAAGCCCAGCCGCCCCCCCACCCCAGCCTTTCTCATCCTCAAACGCAGCAAGCATCCTCCTGACTTTGCTTGCAATTCTCTGCTCTTCCCTCTGCCCTCAAGGCTATTGCAGAACTCCCCACGTCCCCACCTCTCTGCTTCAGGTCTCTGCTCCTATTTAACCTTGTTAGGCAGGCTTCACTGACCATCCACCGTAAAAGAACAAATACCTTACTACCTCCTCAGCCTCTTTCTTTACCCACTTTATTGTTCTTAAGCACTTTGTCACTGTGACATACTGAATCTTTCTTTTATGACTTCTGTATTTCTTTTACACCGGTCAGGACTCTACATTGATATAATCCAAACCGGGCCTGCTATACGGCCTGGGTGCATGCCACCTGCTGGTCCTTTTAAGTGTCCGATGGCACAGGGCTGAGTTGGCATTTAATACATACACACTGAATGGATGAATACTCGGGAATCCACACACAGCAGCAAGAAATGACACCGGAAGGGAGCCAAGGGAAGCTCAGGAAGGGCCATTTGGCCTTGTTCTTTGCCTTATGCTTCCTGTTTTAAAGGAAGAGACAGGATCAGATCTGCGATTTAGGAAGACTCCTTGGTCAGAGTGGAAGATATGAAGAGTGCAATTATTTCCCCATTTTATAAATGAAGACGCCGAGGCACAGAGGTCAAGAATGTGCCCAAGTTCACAAAGCTAGTAAGCAGATTAGTAGGATTCAGGTTCCAGAAGTTTGTCTCTAGAGTCTGCCTTAATTACCAGGCTCTACTCCCATGGGATTAAAACAAATGTTTCTGACCAGTTGTCTTTGATTCATTGCGTACGTTATTGTTTATTATTTTTTAAAAAATGTTAATGTTTATTTATTTTTGAGAGAGAAAGAGACAGAGCATCAGCAGGGGAGGGGCAGAGAGAGAGAGAGAGAGACACACAGAATCTGAAGCAGGCTTCAGGCTCTGAGATGTCAGCACAGAGCCCAGTGCGGGCTGTGAGATCATGACCTGAGCCAAAGTCGGACACTTAACCGACTGAGCCACCCAGGCACCCTGAATTCATTGTGTCTTTTAAACAAATACACAACATCTAATCTTAAACACAGTAGGTGTGCATTTAATTTTCCTTTACCAAAGGGAAGAGAATCACAAAATATATTCTATGCATGATCCCCCAGGCTAGCACGCCCCCTCCTCTCTCCTCTAAGCTTGTCAGGTCCTCGGGAGGATTTTCCTTATAAGGCATTGCTCTGGCTATGCACCGGCACTGCTCCAGGTGTGTGAGGACATTACATTAAGCTCTAGAATGTGTCAGCATGGAAGGAACATTTCCCCAGGGGCAGAGCCCTAGGGCAACTGTCAGTTAACAAAGAATGATTACAGTTTTGAAAATGACACTATCAGAAGGCACAGGAGGGGACTGGCCCTGACAAGATGAGGCATCTGTCCCAAGGCAGTGAAGGCCAAGAGTAAAAGAGACAGAGAGGCTGAGGGAGAATGTTCTAGAACAGACAGATCCAGAACAAGGAGATAGAACAAACTGACCTGTCCTAATTCTTGGAGCAGCTTCTGCTCCTCAGTACGAAGTTTCCAAGGAATTCTAGAATTAGGTATAAGTAAGTACCTTTTGAGCGTCTGTGTAGGCCTCATTTAAATATCTTTGGCCTCGGCTGAAATTCATTTTCTTTGGTCTGGACTGGAAAATAATGGAGTTTTCTCATAGCATGGGCTGTGTGATTATGTGATTTTGAGAGACTGAGTGTAGCTATACAGAAGGACTGGGGAGATACTGGAGATTTTATCAGGTGTTTTCCTAGGCAATTCTGCTTATATTCATCTGCACAGTTTTGGAGAAACTGAAAAATTGGGCTACTTTTATATCTATTTAAGAAATATCTGGGAGTGTCTGGGTGGCTCAGTCAGTTGAGCATCCTACTTCGGCTCAGGTCATGATCTTACAGCTGGGGTTCGAGCCCCACATCGGGCTCTGTGCTGACAGCTAGCTCAGAGACTGGAGCCTGTTTCAGAATCTGTGTCTCCCTCTCCCACTCCTTCTCCTGCTCACACTGTCTCTCTCTCTCTCTCAGAAATAAATAAAACATTTAAAAAAAATTTTTAAAAGAGATATCTGTACTTTTTTTCTTCTTTTGGGATTTAAAAAAAAAAAATCAACAAGTAGATATAGAAAGACTTCACCATGTGGGACATTAGAATCCTGAAAATGACATGAAAAAAAAAAACAGACCCTGATGTCCAATCATGTTTTAAAAAGAATATAACGGAAAACATTAATTCAAAAGGATATATGCACCCCTATGCTTATTGCCGCATTACTTACAATAGCCAAGATATGAAATCAACCCAAGTGTCCTCCCGTACACGAATGGATAAGGAAGTTGTGGTATATTTATAATGGAGTATTATTCAGACACAAAAAAGAATGAAATCTTGACATTGGCAACAACATGGATGGACCCAGAAGGTATAATGATAAATCGAAAAAGTCAGCTAGAGAAAGAAAAATACCGTATGATTTCACTTACGGTATATGGAATCTAAAAAAAAAAAAAGAGCAAACAAACAAATTAAAAGCAGAAACAAACCCATATATACAGAGAACAAGGTAATGGTTGCCAGAGGGGTTAGGTGGGTACAAAATGGGTGAAGGAAAATGAAAGGTTCAGACTTCTGGTTATGGAATGAATACATTACAGGGATGAAAGGCATAGCATAAGGAATATAGTCAGTGGTACTGTAATAGCGTTCTGTGGCGACAGATGCCTACTTCTGTGGTCAGCATGGCTTAACATGTAGAGTTGTTGAATCACTATGTTGTACACCTGAAACTAATGTAACATTGCATCAGCTCTACTTCAGTAAAAAAAATATAATAAATAAGTAAATAAGTAAATAAATAAGTAAATAAATGCAAGCAATATGGTGGAGGTGGGATGGATCAAGGCATGGTCAGATTTTCCTTCAAAGCCAAAACTTTGCTTGGAAATCTTTTGTAAAGTAGTAATAAGTCTTATCACTGCACATACAGAAAATCGAAGTTTTTACTCTCTTATAAGAACCGCCTGTGAGAGGTATGAATAGCAGATATCATGTGTCCCAATATGCGATGAGAAAACCGAGGGAGTATGTTGAGCTGACTTGCCTAAATGTTTCTATTTCACTTGTGAAAGTTCAGCCTGGAGTCAAGGCCTGATTCCCTTAGATTCCAAGTGTCTTTCTTCCACAACTTAGATCATGTCTAATGACAAATACTTAGGTGGAAGGAAGGCATTTTTGAAAGGTCATCATTTTTCTTCGGTCTCTTCCATTGGACGTGAAAAGATGACATCAGAATCTAAACACTTCTCCTAAGCAGAGAAAAAGATAAAAAATTCCTTTTCCCCCACAGCACAGTGTCTGGCTCCTAGCAGATCTACACTAAGTACTTGATGAAAATGAGTAAATCAATGGTGGGGCAAGGGAAAGAGGAAGCCTGAACTCAATACACAGTTTCCCTTTCCTGAGACACATGGATGGTGGTAGGAGAAGAGAGTTCGACCTCTAAGAGCTCTGACCTCTGAGATGGCTCTGACCACTGCTATAGGTAGTAGGCAGAGCTCAAAGTACCTGTCGCCTCCTGTCATCTGGTCCATCACCTCCCCCAGCCCCAGCCCAGGCAAGAGGGCTCATGTTTTATATTGTGTAGTTTATTTTATTTAAAAAAAATTGTTTTTAATGTCTTTATTTTGAGAGACAGAGAGTGAGCAGGGGAGGGGCAGAGAGAGAGGGAGACACAGAATCCGAAGCAGGCTCCAGGCTCTGAGCTGTCAGCACAGAGCCTGATGTGGGGCTCAAATCCACAGACTGTGAGATCATGACCTGAGCCGAAGTCAGACGCTTAACTGACTGAGCCACCCAGGTGCCCCTATATTGTATAGTTTAAACCAGTTGGGCCAGAGATGGGTGCCTTATCTCCAAAGAGCCATGTAGTTTAGATAGCCAGACCATCTGATTATTTCTGATTATCAGTAATTTGAATGAAGAGATCAGAAGCCATAGTCAGAAATTAAAGGTTGCATGGCAAGCCACAACTACTTACAGTAAAAGGGAATCACAGTAAGAGAAAGCAGGGTAAGATAACATGCAAAGATGAAATTATAGTAGAGGTACAGGGAATGGGGAGAGTAGAGGCCATGTGGTCAGAGAACCCCACACACAGAGAAGAAGGAGGACTGGAGGGAGGGAGAGAGAGAGAGACAGGGAGAGAGGGCGAGGGAGAGAGAGAGAGAGAAAGAGAGAGATGGAATGTGGTTCCTGACTTCCCAAATTTTAGTATAGTTCTCATGAAACTCTGTTTTATTTCATTTCCTGGAGACTTCCTTATATTGTTTCAATAATCTTTCTTATTGTATTTGATTCACCCTTTTCTAGTTTTTTTTTTTTTTGCAACCAAGAACTTTCATTAGAATAGTATATTTTAAAGTTAAAAATAAAAATTTTGAATAAAGCTGAACATAAAAAGCAATATATTCATCAATTTTGTTTTAGGTGGACTCTTTTAATTAGGAATTTTGTGCCAGTGGCTTTAGTAATGCCGATGCTAGTTGACATTGGTATCTAGGGCATTTGAACGAGTAAATGCGTTCTGTCACCTTGCTGACAGGCAAGGCTATTTGAATTGGTTTCCAGAGAATTCTAGCACTTCAAACTAATGAGTATTTTTACAGATCCAAGGCATTTATGGAAGGAAGTTTATTGTCCAATCTTTGGGAAAATAAGAAAATATTTGGTTTCCTTGAGTGTGACAAATAACTAATTTGCTAATAAATGGATAATGTCACCCTGTCACCTGTACGGATAAATGATTCCCTCTCCTAGCCATTTAGATACACTATTTGCTTTCTCCCTAGTACAACTATGATTTATCATAGCAATACCTCCTACATAGTAATTCCTTACTCAATTAACATGGTTGATATGAGGTATGACATACTGTGGTATACCTATGACATATATATATCACACATACTTTTTTTCATTTAACAAATATTCATTGGGTGTCTGCTGTATACATGATAACACTAGGTGTTGGTTGGAGCAAAGGGACACAGGTCATCATCCTTACTCTTAATATTTGAACAAACCAGAATGATTATTGATTTTATAATGTTCCATTAAAACATAGGTATATCGTATTGTTCCTTAGAGGCTGGTTTCGAGAATTAAGGTTGTTTTCAAGGCTGGAAGTTCCTACTCATTAGGAGAAGTTGATTTGGATGAAAATTCTCCTCTGCTCTATTCATCAGTGGGAATCTACCATGCTTAGCCCAAAAACTTTTTGATGAATAAATGAGTGAATAGGTGAACAAATGAACTGGTAAGAATATAAGCAGAAAAGTTTTACATGTGGAATCTGGCACATTTTGAGCAGCAACTAAGCCTGGTGTGAGTGAATTAGATAATAGTTGTTTTTCCTGGTGCATCCTCAAAACATCAAAATTTGGACTCTACTTGGTTTTCTCAATATCAACCCTTGTTTGTGTGTCCCATACAGCCTTTATAGTAAAATATATTCACCTGAGACCCCTGCTCTTACCACTTGACTGATCCCAGAGACTTAATTAGTAAGAGAGTCTTACTTCTTTCCAGGATGTTCTGAATACTTCTGTCTTCCTCCCTTGAAAGGTTAACACCAGGGAGCTACTGACTGTTTTCTCCAGCACCATCCATTTTCTGCTATGGATCATTTTAAACTCCTTCCAGCAAGAAGAGTAATGGCCTGCAAGTAGTGCTAGCTGAAAAAAAAGTCTCCCATGCAGACCTTAGTGATATTTTCCATGGGACAAATTTAAAACATTCAGGCCATTGTGTTTGGGGCCACCTGATCTGCCCATGGTGAAGATGATTTAGCCCTAAGAATGCATAAAAGCTTCAGTACTACTGGCCAACATTGTGATTTCAATACATCTGAAGTTATTAAGTCTTTAGATTTGATCTGTATGCTTAGTGAATTTAATCTTAAAATAAATCCAAAATTTCACTTTAAAATGGCAGACTGGAGGGGCGCCTGGGTGGCTCAGTTGGTTAAGTGTCAGTGATCTCACAGTTTGTGAGTTTGAGCCTGCTTCAAATTCTGTGTCTCCCTCTCTCTCTGTTCCTCCCCCACTCGCGCTCTCTCTCTCTCTCAAAAATAAATAAACATTAAAAATATTTTTAAATAAATAAATAAGTAAAATGGTAGATTGGAAATGGTGTTGCCTCTCTGCCTTTTTAACATCATTCTAAAAATCACAGGGAATTGAATGTAGAAACACAAATTGCATCTAGGAGACAGATGCAGTCCCAAACCATGATGTAGAAAGATGGTCTTTATGAGGCAAAGTCAGACTTGGGTTTGAGGCAACACGGGGCACAAATGTCTACAGCTGTGTCTCTCGAGCAGAGGGTGCAGGAGCTCCAAAATGTTCGCACACCTGGTGAGACAAGACCTCCGCCCACCTTTGGAAACAAAGGGAATAGATGCTAGTGCAGGGGGCTTATCTGGATTGAGTTTTGCATCAAGGAGAAGCGAGGGAATTGAAATTGGATGAAGAATCACACAGACTGCTGTCAATGATACACAAAGAAGGGAACTAGCTAAAATAGCAAGGCCAGATTTTAATCAGTAATAGCTCCTGTGATAAGGACAAGAGCCAAGCATGAACTGAACTCAACTTTGATTTGTACAGAGTGACTGGGCNGGGGTGGGCGGGGAGAGCAGGGGCTCAGTAGAGTCAGAGAAGTGAAAAATTACAATAAGTGGGAAGGAAGGGTTTGGTCAGTTGGAATCTACCTGGGTTTGCTGACTGCTGCTGTTTATCCAAGTTAAGCTCCTATCTTCCCACAGATCCTGGGAGGCAGGGCTCTCTCCTCCCATGTTAGCTGGAACAATTCATTTGGCAACCTTGAGTTTTCTCACGCAGGCACTTTAAGGATGGCTAGGGTCATCCTAGGGGAGCAGCCTTGAGCTATTAGAAGCTACAAACTAGTGTTTGTTCTAGTCCTTATGGGCCAAGGTTAAGGTCTAGTTGAGGAGAGGGTTCAGAGGAGCCTGACTAGAGATAAGTCAAGAAGAGAGTCTTGGTGGCCACCATATCTGAGAGGAGAAATGTGCTACATTAATGAAGAAGGGGGACTCTAGAGCCTGCTTGTCTGGGTTTGAACCCTGGCTCTTCCACTTACCAGCTCTGTGATCGTGAGGGCAAATCACCATGTTTTGGTCTCTCCATTTAAAGATCTATAAAATGGGGTTTCACGTAGTACCTACTCCATAGGGATTCCCATGACAATTAAATGAATTCATATTGGTGAAGCATGTAGAACGCCTCACACAAAGTACATGCTGTTTAAGCATTTACTATAATTACATTTTATAAGCAATCTATCTGCAGTGTAGGGGGTATAAGAGACTCTACAGCAAGTAGGCTTGCATTTGCTGATCTTTGTTGACTTGGGAGAAGGAAAGGCCAAAACACCCAATTACATGCAATAGAAAATGGCCCTTACACAGCAAGGGACTTGTCCAGGAAAAACTCAACCTTATTCAAAGTTGAACACTAATCCAAAGGATCATCCATAACGTGTTATTTATGAAAATGAGAACTGAACAAAAGAATGAAAAAGAAATAGAAGATGAAAAACATTGACCAGAAAAAAAAATGTCAGGAAAGCAAAGAAAACTTAAGTCAAAGAAACATAAAATAAAATAAAACAAAGAAAGCAGAGCAAAGCAAAACTATTATTCTGGATGGACTGAATTATTCTGCAATGAAAACATGCTCCCAAATCTTGGTGGCTTCAAACAATAACTTTTTTTAAAGTTTATTTATTTATTTTGAGAGAGAGAGACCAGAGGAGGGGCAGAGACAGAGAGAGAGAGAGAGAGAGAGAGAAGCACAAGCAGGCTCCATGCTGTCAGTTCAGAGCCTGACTTAGGGCTCAATCTCACAAACAGCAAGATCATGACCTGAGCTGAAATCAAGAGTCAGATGTTTAACCGACTGAGCCACCCAGGCACCCCTAAAACAGTAAATTTGAATCTCTCACTCAGGCTATGTATCTTTATTGGGTTGACTGAGACTTGCTCCATGACATCTTTAGTAAGGAGCCCAAGCTGAAGGATCCACTGTTACCTGGTATGTCTCAAATCTCTATAATCAGAAGTAAAAAAAAAAAAAAAAAAAAGGCATCATACAAAGGCTCTAAAAATTCACATTAAAAGTGCCACATGTCACTTCTACAAACATTCCCTTGGCCACTAACAAGTCAGAGAGCCACAACTAATTTCAAATTGGGAAAGAAGTTCAATGTTCCTATGCATCCAGAATGGGAATGGCAATATTTGTAAATATCTCTAAGGACTGCTACACAGCACTTTAAAATAGAATTTAAGAAAACTTCCCATAAGTAAAATTAGATTTGAGTCTAATAAACGGCATATTGCAATCCATATGAAACTAATCCAGAAAGATACACAATGAGATCCCAGAAAACTTGAGATGAATTCTTTGAATTCGCATAGGATAAACAGACACATGCACGTGTACATATGCATGCATGTGCACGCATGTGCATGCGCACACACACACACACACACACACACACACACACAAGCTTGGCTTATGTTTATCCTTAGCAATATCCAATGCTAGGAAAAAGTAGAAAATAGATAATGTGTTTTCTAAAAGAAGGATAGTAGGGGCGCCCGGGTGGCTCAGTCGGTTAAGCATCTGACTTTAGCTCAGGTCAGATCTCACGGTTAGAGGGTTCTAACCCCACATCGGGCTCTGTGCTGACACCTCAGAGCCTGGAGCCTGTTTCAGATTCTGTGCCTCCCTCTATCTGCCCCTCCCCCACTCATGCTCTGTCTCTCTCTGTCTCAAAAATAAATAAATTATTTAAAAATTTTTTTTAATTAACTAAAAGAAGGATAGCAAGATAAATTTTCAATTTGCAATGTTTACTTCAATTCTGTGTTTTTGACAAAAATATACTAAAACTGTATACGGTTTGAAAACAGTTGAATTTTTTTAATAGCTTACTATTTTTTTTAATCTTTATGTATATTCTGAGAGACTGAGAAAGTACACACATGAGCGAGAGGAAGGGGAGGGGTAGGGAAAGAGAGGAGAGAGAACTCCAAGCAGGCTCCGTAGTGCCAGCACAGAGCGTGATGTGGGGGCAGAACCCACGAACCGCCAGATCATGACCCCAGGTGAAACCAGGAGTCAGACCTTAACCAACCGAGACACCTAGGCGCCCCTTTAGTATCTTAGAAAAGGTAAATTCGTATTTTTTAAGTTAATGCATTTATTTATTTATTTTGAGAGAGAAAGAGCACAGAAGGGGTGGGGGGGGCGGGGAGAGAGAGAAAGAGAGAGAATCCCAAGCAGGCTTCACACTGTCAGTGCAAGACCCAATGTGAGGTTGAATCTCACGAATTGTGAAATCATGACCTGAGCCGAAATCAAGAGTTGGATGCTTAACTGACTGAGCCACCCAGGCATTCTGAAAGGATACAATTCTTGACATCATTAGAAAACACAACAGTACAGGTCATTAAAGAAAGCTGAAAAGAAAGGAAGAGAAAAAATTTTCAGAAAGAAGTTCCGTTTAAATTTTTAAAAACTCTAAACAGTGAAGGTGAACAAACTTCTTTTAAACAATTAAATAAACATTGATTAAAACAATGAAAAAGAAATGAGATATCACCCCATAGCTGTCAGAATAGCTAAAATCAAAAACACAAGAAACAACAAGTGTTGGTGAGAATGCAGAGAAAAAGGAACACTCAGGAAATGTTGGTGGGAATGCAAACTGGTACAGGTACTATGGAAAAGAGCATGAAGATTCCTCAAAAAATTATAAATAGAATCACCATATGATCCAGTAATTCCACTACTGGGTATTTACCCAAAGAATATAAACCCACTAATTTGAAAGGATATATGCACCCCTGTGTTCACTGCAGCATTATCTACAATAACCAAATTATGGAAGTAGCCCAAGTGCCTATTGGTAGACGAAGAGATAAGGAAGATGTGGTATATATATATACACACACACACAATGGAATATTATTCTATTAAAAAGAATGAAATCTTGCCATTTGCACCAACATCATTGAAGCTAGAGAGTATAATACTAAGTACAGTAAATCAATCAGAGAAAGATAAGTACCATAGGATTTCACTCATATGTAGAATTTAAGAAACAAAACAAAACAAAGATAAAAAAAGAAAGAGACAAATTGAAAAACAGATTCTTAACTATAGAGAACAAACTGATGGTTACCAAAGGAGAGGCGAGTGGGGGGTGGGTTAAATAGATGAAGGGGATTAAGAGTACACTTATCTTTTTTTTCAAATTTTTAAATGTTTTTATTTTTATTTTTGAGAGAGAGAGACAGAGTGTGAGCAGAGAGAGAGAGGGAGACACAGAATCTGAAGCAGGCTCCAGGCTCTGAGCTGTCAGCACCAAGCCAGATGCAAGGCTCAATCACAAACCATGAGATCATGACCTGAGCCGAAGTCGGACACTTAACAGACTAAGCCATCCAGGTGTACCAAGAATACACTATCCTGAGGAGCACTGAGTAATGTACACAATTGTTGAATCACTATATTGTACACCTAAAACTAATATAACACTGCATGTTAACTATACTATACTGGAATTTAAATAAGTGAATGAATGAATGAATGAATGAATTTTTTTTGAAAAAAAGCAAAACAAAGGAAAAAATGAAAAAGAGCAAGGTAATCTTATTGAATCCAGAATTTGAACAAATTAAATCTCTGTAACTTTATCTTCTTTATTAAATGAATATTTAATTGCTGATCAAAGCAATGAAAATGAAAAAGAATTATTTCTATGAAAATCACAAGTCAGAAACAACAAAAAGTCACTCTGGTCTGCCCCTTAGAAGATGAAAACAATGACATATTTATTTATTCTCTTGCACTAGTCCCCTCAGACCTTAGGAGTGAGCCTGTAGATATTTACTATATCAAAAAATACAAATAAATTAAACTCCCCAATAAAAGAAAATAAAAAGATTCTAAGTTTGAATCACAAATCATCAGTTAATAAAATGATGTATTAAAAAACGCATCTTTTTTAAAACGGATTCAGGGGGTGCCTGGGTGGCCTCCGACTTCAGTTCAGGTCATGATCTCATGGTTCGGGAGTTCGAGCTCCATGTCAGGCTCTGTGCTGACAGCTCAGAGCTTGGAGCCTGCTTCGGATTCTGTGCCTCCCTCTCTCTCTCTCTACTCTGTCCCTGCTCGTGCTCTCTCTCTCAAAAATAACTAAAAATGCTAAAAAAATTAAAAATGGATTCTGAATGTTTGATACGAAAGTTTGTCAAAGACGTACGAGAGAAACTCAAATAAAAACAAAGCGAAAGTTGCAATCTAAAGAAACAAGGTTGAATTGGGGTAAACAGGAAGTAAATGAATCAAAATGTTCTAAATAATGACAAATGGTTCCAGCAACAGCAATACTTAGTATTTGTGACTAAGCACCAAATATCATGGCATCAATATTCACAAGCCAAAATACAAAATATCTAGAGAAAGATAGAAAAACAACAGTAGTATGAACTCCACTTCTCTTGAAGCAATCACATGAAAAAAATGAGACTGAATTATATTTGTAAAAATAACCTGAAAATGATTGTAGATCATTTACTTGATACAATAATATCGAAGATAGAAGCGGTAAGATATATTTAATTGGTATGCATCCAACTCTATACTCTGAAAAGACAAAAAGTACTTTCCTTCTATTTATCCATGAAATGATGTCAAAAATGAGCGTATATGGTCCACAAATCATAAATAATTTATAAAACATAGAAATAACATAGACAACATTCAGTGCATTGCAATGTAGTGAAAATAGCATAGAAAGCAGTAAAAACAACAACGACCACCAAAGCCAATCCACTCCCACCTGGAGTAAGCTGTTTCTTAACTCTTGGGACGCTGCAGAAATGAACACTGAAGTTGCAGTATTTCTAGAAAAATGCATATGAATGTATATCAGAAGAAAATACATAATCTTTAATGCTTGGAAAATATGTAGTATTAAATACTTACATGCAAAAAAACAAAGATACCACCTCACATCTACTAGGATGGCTATAGTTAGAAAAACAAGAGATGACAGGTGTTGGAGGCGTATAGAGAAAAGGGAACACTTATGTACTCTTGGAGGGGGTGTAAATTGGTGCAGCCATTATGGAAAACAGTATGGACATTCCTCAAAAAATTAAAACTAAAACTACCATATGATCCAGTAGTTCCACTTCTAGGCATATGGAAACCAAATCAGTATATCAAACAGACACTTACTCCCCCATGTTCATCTCAGCATCATTCACAATAGCTGAGATATGGAAATAATCTAAGTATCCACTGACAGATGAAAATGTGGTGCATATAATATGCAAACAAATATTAATCATATAAAAGAAGGAAGTCCTGCCATTTGGGACAACATGGATGAATCTTGAGGGCTTTCTCCTAAGTGAAATAAGTCAAAGACAAATACTGTATGATCTCACGTATATGTAGAGCCTAAAAAAATTGAACTCAGAGAAACAGAGAGACAATGATGGTTGCCAGGAGCTGGGAGGTAGGGGAAACAGGGAGATGTTTCAGTTATAAAATTAATACGTTCCGAGGATCTGAAGTATAACATGGTGACTATACCTAATAATACTGTATTGTTTACTCAGCTTTGCTCAGAGAGCAGATCTTTTTAAAAAAATTTTTTAATGTTTTATTTATTTCTGAGAGAGAGAGAGACAGTGTGAGCAGGGGAGGGTCAGAGAGAGAGGGAGACAACAGAATCTGAAGCAGGAGAGCAGATCTTAAATGTTCTCACCATACACACACACACACACACACACACATACACACACACGGTAACTATGTGAAGTCATGGATATGCTAACTCACTTGACTGAGGTAATCATACATGAAATCATCTGCTTGTACACCTTAAATGTAACAATTTTAATTGTCAGTTATGCCTCAATAAAGGTGGGGGGTGGGGAATGAATACACATCAGCCATTGTTCCCAGTTCAAACTGTTCGAGAACAATTTTTAAAGGTACGTTTAAGGAAAGCAGCAGGAAGGAAGAAATGGTGATTACAACAAAAATTAAGGACTATGACAAATTTATTGTTCCATTTCATTGGAAATAATCATTAAATAAATGCTTAGCTACCTTACAAAGAAAAAAGTAACAAAGTTTATACAAGTTAAATGAAAACAGAAAGATAACTACAGATACAAGAGAAATCAAGAAAAATATAGGACTACATTGTCAATACTATGTAAATAAATTTGAAAACCTAGATGTAATGCATGAATTTCTTTCGGAAACTATAAATTATTTATATTGACCGCATACAAGATAGAAAACCTTAGCAGTATCATCACCAGAAAAGGATATGCAAAACTTGTCCACAATTTACAAAGCTATTTCTTTATTCTTAGAAAGAATGAAGCCATGTGTAGCAACATGGATGGACCTTGAGGGTGTTATGCTGAGCGAAATAAGTCAGGCAGAGAAGGACAAATACCATATGTTTGCACGTATAGGAGGATTAGGAGGAACTTGACGGAGGAACAAGGGGGAGAAGAAGGGCGGAAATGGTGGGGGAAAGGGAGAGAGGCAAACCATGAGAGACTCTTGAATGCTGACAAAAACTGAGGACTGATGGATGTGGGGGGGAGGGGGGATGGGCATGGAGGAGGGCACTCGTGGGGATGAGCACTGGGTGTTATGTGGAAACTAATCTGACAATAAACTATTTGTAAAAAACAAAAAAAGAAACAAAGAATGAAGCAACTCTACAAGCACTCTTGTGGAAAGTACTCCAACTCTCATTGTTGAATGAGAAGTGTAAGGTCCAGAGCAGTGTAGAGACCTTTGTGGTTATTTTCTTATTTTCTATGAAAAAAGATTAGGAGTATTTATACACATATGCTAATTGGGTATGCATGTAACATTTCTAGAAGGATAGAGGAAAACCTTCTGGGAGGACAACTTGGTTTCTGGGAATAAGAGGGTGTTAAACTGCTTTGCTCAGGTTCATCATCTTAACAGGACCCCGGATACACCTAGAGAAAGTGGAAAGTGACAAAAGTGGACAAAAAGAAATCCACTCAGCCGTGTTCTAAGTGAAATAAAACACAAGTTGTCTCTGGAACGCCTAGATAGCTCAGCCTGTGTCAGTTCAGGTAATGGTCTTGCAGTTCGCAAGTTTGAGCCCCACGTCGGGTTCTGTGCTGACAGTGTGGCATCCACTTTGGATCCTCTACCTGCCTCCCTCTCTGCCCATCCCCTGCTTGTGTTCTCTGTCTCAAAAATAAATAAACATTTAAAACAAACACACGTTGTCTCATGGATCTGCTATTGGCCACAGAATTGATGATCTCATGGGGCGGCTAACCAACCCACTGGAACAAATGTTTTCAGCCACTTGGAAATAATTATAATCACATGAGTATCAGCTACATATATAGTTATGGGAAGTTCTATGTGAATTCTTTCGGTGATTCTGAAAATCTATTTTGTTTTGTTTAGTTTGTACAAAGCCTAAAAAACAAGAGAATGCTTTCCTCCAGAGAAAATAACTGAAGAAACTCAAAGGCAGTAGCAAAATGGGGGAAATAAATAGATTTTTCCAGTGTTATACCCAGATCGCAGTATCCTCACCGACCAGAGACCACCAGGGAGACCGAGTCACGCATGCAAAGGCAAAGGGCTTTATTACGGGCTCGAGCTCAGGCTCACAGACTTCACCAGTGCGTGGATCCGTGCTGAGAGCCCCGAACAAGGGCAGAGTAGGGTTTTTATGGGGTTTGAGACAGGGGAGTTACAGAAGTTGAGACATGGGAACAGTGATCCAATCATACTTATACAACATCGCTGACAGCGGGTTTGACCATACACGTTGTCTAGAGTATTCGTTACTTTTGGCGGGATCCAATTACAACATTTAGAGTACCTTTAAATTCAACCAATCACAGAGCGAGCCTAGGGTCTTGTTCAGTGCCTAACGGGTTAACTTTAACGTTAGGTAACAGGGTCCTATCAATAGTTTCTATCTCCAGGCCTCTCCCTTAGTAATGTGGAGGGTGGTCGCTGGCCTTTCCTGATTGGATGCTGCAAGGGTGGTTACTCCTGCCTGGGCAACGTGTAACTGCCTGATAGTCTCTCGGGGAAGCTGAAACTCAGGCCTTCTAGTTTTGAGCGGAAACTTAAAGCCTGTCATGGAGTCAGTTTGGTTTAGACGTTTAGACTTGTGGCCTTACACCAGGAAAACAGGAAGTAGTTAGAAAGCCTTATAGGGAAGGACAAATATGTTTTCCTTTCCTTTTAAGTTCCTGACTAGGACCCCTATAACAAAAGACAGATTAGCAAAAGAAGATACACATGTATTTAATATAAGTCTTATGTGCTGTAGGACCCAAAGAAACCACTAAACCTGAGTGTTTTTTATGCTGAGTTTGGTGAAGGGTAGAAAGTTGAGGAAAGATACTACAGGACAAAAGGGTGAGGTAAGTATGGGAAACTTAGCGAGGCCTGTTGAGATTCCTCTCTGTTTTGGAGAAAATGATGCATCTTTCCTCTGAATATGGGGACAGCACCTCTCACGTGAGTGGTTTATGACCTCCTTCAGGGAAAAATCAGAAAGTCCTTCTTTGGAGAAAAATCAGTAAAACCGCTTCTCAAATTCCTTCCACTTCAAATATTCAATATGCCATGGTGGAATGTTTTGGAGTAGTGTGTCCTGAACTCCGTCAACTTGAACCCTTCATTTTTGAGAGGATTGTTAGTTTTCTAGAACCCTATGGAAAAGAATTTTATGACTATTGGTTATTATTACTGTTGATTTCTCCTGAGAGATCTGAAAATATCAAAATATGTGAATTGCAGGGCGTTTGGGTGGCTCAGTCAGTTAACCGTGAAGTTCGGCTCAGGTCATAATCTCACGGTTCGTGGGTTCGAGCCCCGCGTCGGGCTCTGTGCTGACAGCCAGCTCAGAGCCTGGAGCCTGTTTCAGATTCTGTATCTCCCTCTCTCGGACCCTCCCCTATGCTCTCTCTCTGTCAGAAATAAATAAAAAAACATTAACAAAAACAAAACCAAACAATATGTGAGTTGTGTTGTCTAACATTTAAAATCCATAGTTTGAAATTTTAAGTATATATTGTCAATACCAGAACCTATTACCTATTAATTAACTTTGTTTGGGTCTCTTAGGTTCAAAATTCTTATTTAATGCACGACTACATTTGATTAAGGGATCTTGGTTTTCTTAGGCTTTAATTATATGCTAGCTCTAATAAAATTCTACATTTAGTCCTAATAGTTAATTCATAAAATATTCTAAATTCAGCTTTTCAAAGTCCAAATTATTCTTTATGTTAAAGGGTTACCTCTAAAGATAAAGACTCATCTTGAAAGATGCATCATAGCAAAAAGCATATTTGAAACCAAAAAACTGCTCATAATATTTATCAAGAGAACATGTATTGTATATTTTACTGTAATATTATGCCATTTATTAGAGTCCTGTATGACCTATAGATTGTGCCAGAGATAGAAATGGTTATGTCATGCTATAATCCATAGTCTTCAAAAAAATTTTCTAATCACATTTGATTTGTTTCTCCCCTACAGGAAACTCAACGTGCCAGGTAGTCACTGACCGCTGTGGCCGCTTTTCTCCAGATACGCAGCAGAAAAATAATTTGCCGAAACATCTGGCAAATGAGAAGAGGGCTCCAGTTCCCTGAAATGTTGCTTAGAGCTATAAATGTTCGCAGGAGAATGAGCTGTGCAGAGTCACCAGCGAGCTTCTAGCCAATAGTTCCCACTGACCCCAGTCTTCCAGCACGGGAATTACCCACACCTCTTTGTCAGTTCTGGGAATAAAGGTTGCCACTAAGTCACCTGGGCCACCTGACAGCTGGCAGGGACAGCAAAAGGGGCTCTGGGAACAACGATGCGACATTTGCATACGCGACAACTGTGCTCAGCTGGAAAAGGGGTCTGACCCATGAAAGGCAGACACGGAGGGACTTGTAGGAGGCCAGTGTCTGGGCTGCGTGTCATCTTTCTATTAACGAGATTAACAAGCATATTCTCATAATTGAAAAGTTCATTTGCCATTTGAAAGCACTTTTTAAAACCAGTTGCCTGTTCACTAGGAGTTGATTTCTCACCCCACCCACAACACTCCTATTGACAATATTATAATGCACCTGCCGGATGAATTAGAGAAAGGAGGTCTCCTCACAGAGAATCTTCCACCTAATTTAGAACAAGTCGTGGGAGATGAGTTTGGTTTGCTATTTCTCCTTGTTCTTATTTTTAATAACAATTTTCTGCTTTTCTATATTGTTCTCTTCTTGATAATGTATCAAGTTTACCATGTCTTTAACCCGAGTTCATGAGTTGACTGGCCAGTTAATATTTTTCCAAATTTTCTTCTATTGTTTTCAAGCAAATGCCATTGAAGACTATAAATTTACCTTCGCATACTGCGTTAGGTACATCTTGCTTAGTTTTTAATGTAATGTCGGTACAGTGGAATCTTGAAGCACAGACATGCAACAAAGAAAGTCATGTGAATCTAGTCTGTCTGCAAGACCCAGCTGGCATCATTTGTATTTAAGTGAGTTTGTGTGTGTGTGACAGTCAGCCAACATACTCTGCAGTGACTTCTGAAGGAAAATAGCAGACTTGAGTCTGTGGTGCAGCATAGAATATTGCTGCTGTCGGATTGAAGGGCATTCAAGGAGACTTATTGTCTGTGCGCTTCCATTGGGTTTTTTAAGAAGCTGGAGGTTGAATTGCCATGACAACCAAAAGTTGCTATTAAGATTCCATTTGGAGCTGAGTCATTATTTCTGCCAATCATCCACTCCCTTCTGAGTGAGGTAAGCATCCAGACATGGAATGCGGGGAATCTGGAGTTGGAAGGACTTTAATTGTCATCTAGTGTGATCTCTTACTCATGGGAGAAATGTATTACTTGCCGCAGTGAAAATCTGAAAATAAGACTATCTTCTTCAATCTCTCTTCTACCTCTTTTTATTTTCCTGTCTCCTCAGTCTCTTTCGTGTTCTGTCTCTCTGTCTCTGTCTCTCTCTCACACACACACACATGCATACACACATGCATTTGTTTTCCTCCCTGTAATGCAGTTCACTTATTGACTCTACTTTCACTTAAATCCCAAAGAGAGACATGTTTTTCTCTTTCTTTTGCGAGATAGTTCTTCAAATATCATGACATTTGGATTTACTTTCTTCTAGTTAAATAAACACTTCTCGAGAGCTTGGTCTCATGCCTGCCACGTGTCGGTCAATCCTCCCTAGACACACTCTTTCGAGAAAAGGAAAACTTTCTTTAGTTAGTGGTATTTCAAGATATTTAGAGGTTTAGAACAAAATTTATATTGGCACCAAAAGTGACTGAATATTCCGTTGATATTCTATTAAATACTAACTTGGATTTTTCTGTACTGGACCATGTATTAACCACCATTCACTTCCTCTTTCTGTATTTCATGAAGCATTGAGGGCTCACCCATTTGTGCCACTGGGTGGTCCAGATACTGATAGATCTTCTTGGTCTCAAGCTTAGGATCTGTATGTGCTGACCAGGCCAGAGTTCCATGCTCATAGTCCTTGGTCACCATGAATGTTGAGAACATTAGCAGTGTTGGCCTTTATGTGCTGCACAGGACACAAGATGTGTTAGACACAGTCTTGCTTCAGATAACTTACCATTTAGTCCAGGAGGAAGGCAAAGAAATAAACAGAGTACATGTTTATAATAAGGCAAAATAGAAAGCCACACTATGTAATTATTTTAAATGTTATGCATTTTTTCAGAGTTTGTTTTTATATAGACATATGATATTTATATGATAGTCAATGTCTACCACTTATCTCTTATAAGGGTGAACAAAATGCTATTCAAAACACTTAAAAATGAATTTCAGGTGTGTTACTGCCTTGAAGCTGGTCTAATGGTACCGTAAATACCTCGGTCGTTTTTGCACGGGTAGGAAGAGACATGAGTTCATTGACAACAAGCAAGTTACCAGGCAATGGCATTTCATTCCTTTAAGGACAAGACTCTTAAAATTATACCATTTGGGGGAAATTCCTCCTAAAAACTTTCCATATTCATCTGGCTTTTTAAATAGATGGATAGAGCCTAATTTAACCTCTCACTGATGACTCATTGTCAATGCTGTGAACATTAGTCCTTGGTCTCGTCCTAATACAGCCATGCCGTCAAGGCCACTGAGGAGGTGAAGACTGTTTTGTTATCTCTGAGACTTGTGCTCCACAAGGAGTCAGCTTCTGGCTTTCTGTTGTGACCTTGATTCAGTGCAATTTCATGTACAATATACCGGCCCCTCCCTTCAAACAAGGTAGAGCCTCCGAGAAGAGCAAGGTTCATGGATGCTGTCACGGCCAAGAATTCTTCTTAATCAGGAGAGGAACAATACGAATGACCCTTAGCACATCATCCCAAATTGCACATCACACTCAAACTAACCATGAGGGATTCTAGGATCAGGAGAAAATATTGGGTAGGGAAACATGGTTTGAAAAGGCAAGAGGAAGTTTGAGCAGTGCCTATGGATTAGCTTGTGGTCTCTGTGCTTCCCCGCCCCCCACCCCCACCCCACCCCAAGACAGCAGTCACAGGTCAGCTGGACAGCCCCGCAAATCATGGGGTTACGTTCCTTTCCTTACCCGTAATTCTGCTATTCAGAAGACAGTGTTCACTTGGGATTTCTGCTGCCAGAAATTGAACTAACCAACCTCTGATCGCTACCCAAAAGCTGTGTTATTATCAAAGAGATGAAAAATGTCTTCAGAGTTGAAATACTATCATATGGGAAAAGAAGTGTTTTTTAAAAGATTATGCGTTGTTAAAAAATAAAAATAGGGGCACCTGGATCGCTTAGTTGGTTAAGCATCCACCTCTTGGTTTCTGCTCAGGTCATGATCTCACAGGTCGTGAGATCGAGCCCCAAGTTGGGGGGGGGCATTCTGACTGCGTGGAGCCTACTTGAAGTTCTCTTTCTCTGCTCCTCCCCCTGCTCTCTCTCTCAAAATAAATAAATATTAAAAAATAAAAATATAGGATCAAGTTAGAATATCAAATGTAATCATCTATAGCCATTCAATTCAACAGGGATTCATTAAGTGTGTTTAATACGCCAGGTACTGAGACACAGAGATGACTGGAGAGTAGCTTCTGCCCCCGAGGGGCTGACAGACCAGAAAGGGAACCACACTCATAAGCCAACAATCAGTATTTAGTGTATTAAGTGCTTAATAGGCATGGAAATTGAGCTAGGAAAGCAGAGAGAGCAGAAAAAAATCAAATGGAGAGACTGTTAGTCAGGTTAACTTACTTAAGGGATGGAATGGGATTTGAGCAACAAAAAAGATGAGACTTAAAGTTGTTTCTAAATGATGCGTGTGGAGGAGAGGGGAAAAGCACAGAAGAAGAAAATACGATGGCACCTTCACACTGTGAGGAAAGCATAAGGTTTTGGGGTTGGGGTTTGGAGACTGAGTACTGAGGATGCATTAGGGTTCATAATCAAATTCCTTGCTAAGGAATTTGGAGAATTTCCCAGCCGGGAGTATTATGTCTTTTAAATCAGGAGAATGACCAGGTATTTTTAGTGTTTTTAAAAAAATGTTTATTTATTTTGAGACAGAGAGAGAGAGAAAGAGAAAGAGCCAGGGAGGGGCAGAGAGAAAGAGAGAGAGAAAATCCCAAGCAGGCTCAAAACCCAGCTCAGGGCAGTCAGCTCAAAGCCCAGGTCAGGAATGAATCTCAGGAACCAAGAGATCATGACCTGAGCCAAAATCAAGTAGGACACTTAACTAACTGAGCCACTCAGGCACCCCTAATATTTAGTTTTTTAATTTTTTTAAAAAGTGAAAGCAGTGTGGAAAAATGGCCTGGAATTGAAAAAACTGGAAATGAAGAGACTTAAGAATTTGTTGGAATAGTTTGTGCAAAGGATATAGCTGGCCTGTAGTGGTTTTGGGCCCATAGAGGTGGAAATGAATGTATTCTAGAGAGCAAAACAGACTTAGCTGCGTTTCGCTTGGATGTGAAGGAGAAGATGGATTCTAGAACACAGTTGACCCTTGACAATGCAAGGGTTAGGGTCTCTGAGTCTTCAGCTCCCATGCAATCGAAAATCGATGTAGAACTTTTGACTCCACATGAACTTTACTACTAGCCTACTTCTGACTGGAACCCTTCTACTAACATAAGGAGTCTATTAACGTATCTAGTATGTTATATATATACATATATATATATACATGCTGTATTCTTACAATAAAGGAAACTACAGAGAAGAAAATGTTATTAAGAAAATCATAAGGAAGAGAAAATACATTTACAGTTCTGTCCTATAAAAAATCGGTGTAATCTCGTGCACTTCCAACCATGTTGTTCAAGGATCAACTGTGCTAGTTTTCTGATTTGTGAAACTTAATGGACTATAACACCAGTCTGAGAGGGAAATGTCTGGTTCATTGTTCTGAATAAAATACCTTTGAGATGCCCATGGGGCACATAGGCTGCCAGTTTTAATTGACAGGTGGAGTGAGGTTAAGTGACTGGCCACGTGGACCAGGTAGGAGAGATGCCAATGAATCACAGGCAGCGAGCCTACGTTTGAACGTGGCACCAGTCTACTGTGAGTTTAGTGACCAGTTTTCCCAAGCTCAAATCGGCATGCTTGTTCTGGAAAGCATGTATGTTATTTTTAAGTAGAATCGACAAATCATTTTGAGTCGAAAATAATGGTCGTTTTTTATGTCAACAAAACAACTACAGAAGCAGGGTGGCGGAGCCGCCCTGCGTTGCAGAGGAGACCACTGAAGTGCTCACCTCTCCCCATGCACATAAATCCCCCGTGGTAATATTCCTAGATATTTATTTCTATAGTGCTTTAATTCACTTCATTTCATTTTAATGAGGGGGCAGCCCTGAACAGAGCGGTGGCTGTGGGCGCAGGAGGGAACATGACAGACACAGCTTGTCATGCCCTTTGTGGCCGCGAGCTACCTTTCTGAGGCCCCGGCTAATTATTTGGCTCCTGTTACTGCGTTGCCCAGCGCAGTGGCCATTTGAACTACCATGACCTACTTTCCATGATACAGCAAGTTCTACATTTTTAAGTCTTCATAAAAAAATTTCTCAGCTCTATTTATATGGAAGAAAACAAGTTCTGCTTTGTCATCATTCTCCCTCGGGCTTGGGCTTTTAACTTTTTGAGGTCTGATCTAGCTTTGACTGCATAGAAAAACATATATAACAAATAACTGGTCACCTCCCTTCTCAGAAAAGACCAGGGACTCGTATACTTATGCTGTAGCAGCAAAATATTCATGGAATCGGCTCTCAAGTGCAATCGGTTTTACTGTGTCATCTCCAAAGAAGGATGGTCTGAAACCTGAAAATCTGAGACAGAACTTGATAAAGCCACAGAAATGGAGCCCACACACCAGCAAATACCTCTGCCAGCCATTCTGAGCATGCAATCACGACACACTTATCAGATGAAAGGCAGAATTCACAGTGGGGGAAAATGGGAAGAGTACTTTCTGTTTGCATGTAAAGTATCCCTGCGTTCATCAGGCTTTCTAAGGCAGGTAGTTTTTTTGCACAAAATGAAAAATGTCAGATTTGTGATAGCCAAGTACATATGTTTAAGGGAACAGGCCGCAAATGCGAGGAGGAAATTAACATTCTAGTCATGAGCTGCAAGCAGTGTATGCTGGAGTTCATTCTGAAGAGGTAATGACTAGGAAAATGACAAAGAAAACTGTTATTGACCATTAGTGAGCAATCACTCTGTCATATTACTGAGATAATTTAGATAAATGTGGGGTTTTGCTGTTTCCCAGGGAGACAGGCTGCTGATGTCTTCGATGATGGCAGCCCACTTAGAGGTTGTTTTGACAAATATATTTTTTTCGTTAAAATAGTCGTGTCTGTACCCGTTTGTTGGGTGTAGTAATAGCTCATATTAAAAGTTTGTCAAAAACCTCTGTCAGTTCTTTGTGTTTGGTGTCCAGGGATACTTGATGAAATGCCCCTTGAACGCTCTTCAGCCACTGTGGAAAGCAGTGTTTGGAAACATAAGGTATTTAATAAATGAATGCAGAGCATACCATATTTTTGTTCAATTGACTTCTATTATTTTAGCAGCTGCTAATTATGCACTGTTGATATTTGGAGGCCGGTAACAGATTTCTCTGTTCCATCTGGGTAATCAGGCTTTTCGAAAATGGACTTTTCCTCATCCGAGTATTAAGAGGATTTTGGCTGCTATGTTTTGAAGGGAATGATCAAATCAATTCTAAACAAGAAGGTAGATAGCAGTTTGCAAGGGAGAAGATGAAATTTACCTAGTGCGTTTGCAAAGTATTTCATTTTATCTTTCATATCACAGCACATTCTCTGGGCCATCTATGTAGTTTAGTTCCTGGAGGAGAACAGGGCGACTACACCCATTTTCAAAGCAAATAATAGATGTGTAAATTCTGAGAATATTTTAAGAAAATATTGAGCAAAAACGGCCATGGATTATATTGTTTATTAAGCGTTGGCTGCGTTGGCTATGGAATGGGCCTTTATTTGCAGTGGAATGGAGTAAGGCAGGGCATGGAGATGGCGGGCGGGGGTGGGGGGGAGCTGAAGGTGGGGCTCAAAACCAAGTGCTGCAATGCACTAGTTATGTGTATGTGAATGGGAAAGTTTCTCAGATTTTCTTTCTTGTTTTTTTTTAAGTTTATTTATTTATTTTGAGAGAGACAGAGACAGCATGAGTGGGGCCAGGTAGAGAAAGAGGGAGGGAGAGAATCTAAGCAGGGCTGGGTCCCGATGTGGGTCTCGAACCCATGAAACAATGAGATCATGACCTGAGCCGAAACCTAGAGTCGGACACTCAACCGACTGGCTGACTGAGCCATTCAGGCACCCCAGTTTCTCAGATTTTCTAAAGTTTGACTTCCTCATATACAAAAAGTGGTGAAAACAGCATCTTGTCTTTAGGACTGCAGTGAGAATGACATTAGATAATGAATACATAACTATGATGATAGTAACAATGATCGTGATGCTTTATAAAAATGCCCAACCACCTTGGAATAGCTGAGGGTGATTTTACTTACTCTAATGCAATGCTTTGGGGGATAACAGGTAAGTAGGTGCCCCCTTACTTGCCTGCCCTCACAGATGGGAAGACAAGGGGCCACATAGAAATTCCAATTATTAGCTCTCATTCTTTTTATCAACAATTTTGCTTTTCACTTTGTCCTTGTACAGGCTGCATGCACATTCATTATTTGCACATAGAGGTTTTGTTTTTATTTTAATGCAACTAATTAATTGAAATGGTAGCTAAGGTAAATGCTCCCTCAGCCCAGAAACCTAGACAGTGAGGCCTTCTGACAGGGACACGCGTTTAGGCCTGTCCAGTCTCACGTAGGTGGGCTCAGGCATTGTATTGGTCGGCCAGCGCTGTCATAACAAAATACCAGACTGCGTGGCATGAACAACAGAAATTCATTTTCTCTCAATTCTGGAGACTAGAAGTCCCAGACCAAGGTTCTAGCTAATTCAGTTTATGGTGAGAGCTTTCTTCCTGGCCTGCAGATGACCACCCTCTCACCAGCTGCTCCCACGACCCTTCCTTGGTACATGGGCACAGAGAAATCTCTCTCTCTCTTCTTATAGGAACATCAGTCCTATAGGATTAGGACCCATAGTTCTGACTTTATTCAACCTTAATTACCTCCTAAAGACTCTATCTAGCTCCAAGCGCCATCACATTGGAGGTTACAGCTTCAACATACCAACTTAGGGGGAGGGCACAATTCAGTCCATAGCTCTCAATGTCAAACAGAAGTACATTTTGACAGATTTCAAATCCCTACACTTAAAAACTACTCTTAGAAACTGTAAGTGAAATAAGATGCAGGAAATTCCTAGAACCTTACATGTCATACATGAAGATTTCATTCAAATAGAGGAAAAATATTATAAAATGTCTAATTGTGTCATTCCTTTCAAACATGATATCTGATGATATCTTTTGAAGATTTCATACATATTCTTGAAGCACGGTTCTTTTTAATCTTAAACACACCGTCTGCTGGTTTCAGTTCAAGAAGCGAAAAGATCTTTGCCTTCAAAACATCTTATGTAGAATTGCTCAATCCAGGTAGCACATTAGAATCACTTGGAGAGTTTGTTTCTTTGTTTCTGGTTTTTGTGTGTGTGTGTGTGTTTTTTTAAATACTGACTTAAAGGCTCTTTCCTAAATTATACTTAAATCAGAATCTCTGGGTACGGGAGGCTATAAAAACTCTCCAGGGCATTCTAATTTACTACCAGAGTTGAGAATGACAGAAATGATTGCCAACTTTGTCTCAATTGTGTTAGGGCAAGAACTTACTGTTTATGAAAGCACAAAATCAAAATGTAATAAAGTAAATAAACACATAATTATGCAAGCACTCTGTGCAGGCGGCAACACTGCTGAAAAGGAACTGTGGACCTGAACAGTAATCATCTAGAATGTTCCTCTGTCTTTTTCAATATATAAAGGGCTTCACACCCCTCAGTGGTTCAAATCTCCCTTAGGCTAAAAGCCAAGGTATGAGAGTCACACCCGCTTGGCTTACATCTCTGTTGTAATCTCTCCTCCTCTGTGTTGCTCAGCTCTGCTCCAGTCAGTACACCTCTTACTCTCTCAGCCTGGTGGCCTTTGTATTAATGGTTCCCTCCTCCTGGAGTGCCCTGCCCAGAAATCCACATGGCTGAGGTCTCCAGGCTCTTCTAGTCTTTTATTCACATGACGCCTTCCTAAGAAGCGCTCCCCTGACTCCCTTATTTAAAACACAAAACCCACACCCCACAAGCATCTGTGCACTTCTGATCCTGCTTGCCTCACCTTAGTTTTTCCCATTAGCATTTCTCAGCTTCCAACACACTCTAGCACTTACCCAGTTACTGCGATTATTACCATGGTGTCCCACCACTAGGATGTATGCTCCACAACGACAAAGGTCTTTCTCTATTCAGCTTGATGTGTCCAACTGTCTAGAAAAGCACCTGGTACATAGGAGCCACTCAGACTGTCACTGCTGAACAAACGAATGGATGGATGGAAGAAATGTCTGCCTGGGCTTCTGACACTTAAGTTCTGCTCCGTTCCCTGCACAGGACCCATGGCCAGACCTGTAATTATTTCAGGCTTCCAGATGTCTCACTTCCAGCCCTCAAAGGGAAGGATGAAGGACAAACCCTACTTAATGGCCCTCTAATTCTGTTTCTCATATTCCATCACCAATCGGGAGATAAAACTAAATCCAGCTACCCTGATAGAAAGGAAGTGTCAATTCACCAATTTGGGAAGATATTCCATGATATCCTAATGACTTGATTAAAGTCTGATTTTTTTTAAGTTTATTTATTTATTTTTGAGAGAGAGAGAGCACGCACAAGCAGGGGAGGGGCAGAGAGAGACACACACACACACACAGAATCCAAAGCAGGCTCCAGACTCGGAGCTGTCAGTGTGGGGGCTCGAATTCACTAAACACGAAATCATGACCTGAGCAGAAGTCGGATGCTTAACCGACTAAGCCACCCAGGTGCTCCAACTACAGACTGTTTTATTTATTTATTTATTTATTTTTATTTCTGAGAGAGAGAGACAGCGTGAGCAGGGGAGGGTCAGAGAGAGAGGGAGACACAGAATCTGAAGCAGGCTCCAGGCTGTGAGCTAGCTGTCAGCACAGAGTCCGATGCGGGGCTCGAACCCACAAACCATGTGTTCATGACCTGAGCCCAAGTCGGACATTTAACCAACTGAGCCACCCAGGCGCCCCAACTATAGACTGTTTTAAATCTTACCTTCTGCTCTTTGAATATATTTTAACTGTTGGTAGAGGAAGCAGAGCTAATGACTGGATATTACCTATGTTTATCATTTAAAGCCCTCAATTCAACATTATTCACCGAGCAAAATTCCTGCAAAAAGATTTATTACTTCGCTTGATTTTAACACTAGTGGAAAATGTTATGGAGATGGATCAATCTCAGCATTAATTCTAATTTCCTATCACTTTGAATTAATAGCTTTTGCCTCGCCTCCTGCTTCTGATTCACATTCATCTCAAGAATTTACTCCACTAAAACCCCCGACTCAAAGCAGCAAAATCCGCTCCCTCAGGGAAAACAAAAACAACGTCTGAGTTGAGAGTTCTGGTTTGTTTTTTTTTTTCCTTTTTCCATCATCACAGAGGCAAGCAAGCATGTGGACTCATCTTTAGAGAATTCAATGTCAGAAAGTCTAATTGGATCTTACTGGGGTTTTCCAATTTCAGTATTGTGGTTTTAGGAGAAAAAGCTGTCATATAAACTCATCTTTAGCCCTATGAGTAATAGAGAGGAAAATTGCGGTCAAAGGTAAATGGCATGGAGTACACATTCTTTTCACTCCCCTAGGCTTGACACATTATAGAATAACCTTTTAGTGAAATTATGAAGCTTTCATGCTGCCCTCCTTTCCTTCTCTGTGGATGGATGGTGAGAGAAGAAAATTGTGTGTAGCTACAAAGCATTGACTTTTCAGTCCATGGAATTCTTTTTCCTTTCATATAGCTATATTCGCTCGTAGTTCTTGTATCTTTCATCCTTCACCTAATGTGTTGGAAGTGGCCGTGCAGGGCACGGTGGGGAAGGATGGAGAGGAAGAAAACCCTCTTATCATTAAGGCAATGAAAATTGCAGCTGAGGGACGCCTGGGTGGCTTAGTCNAAGCTAGCATTGTCTGTACAATAGCCCCTGGAAGGTTCTGCCTCCTGATGGGCTCAGAACAGCAGAGTGGGCAGGAATAACGTAGTAACCAGGTCACACTGCATAGCTCTTTCAAAGTCTGGCATACAGTGAGCAGGGAGGGCCTTCAGCTGTTGCCTGGCGTGTGAGGGGAGGAGGGAACCGACAATTTAGATCACCAAGTGAACCTGAAATTCGTAAATTAATACATGCAGATGGTAGGGGAGTTTTTTCCGTGGGAGGAGGTAATAGGTCCAGCCCTTCCTCTTCACCCAGGGGCTTCTGAAAATCTTTCAGGTTCTGGGGGAATCGCAAAATGGAGCAGAGGCTGGGAGCTTTCTTCTTTCCCCTTTCATGAGCCCCCTGACCTTTTGGTAGCTGCTCTGCTTATGTCAGGGGGGGACCCTAATTGTGTTGGAACTAGACTCCCCTTTAACCAGGAGGTCCTAAAACTCCTAGGCCTCTTCAGGGAATTCTTTGTGTTTGTTTGTTTGTTTGTTTTAAGTTTATTTATTTATTTTGAGAGAGAGAGCACAAATTGAGAGGGGCAGAGAGAGAGGGAGAGAGAATCCCACGCTGCGCTGACAGCGCAGAGCCTGATGTGGGGCTCGAATTCACCAACAGTGAGATCATGACCTGAGCTGAAATCAAGAGACGCTTAACCGACTGAACCACCCAGGCGCCCCCTTCTTGGGGAATTATTAAAAGACTGAATCAGGTTTCAAGGCCCAGACTTTTCTGGTATCACTACAGGGCAGAGGCAGGGATGTTACAGTTAAAGAGGCTTTTATATAAGTGCCTCTTGAGTCACTGCAGGTAAGCTGCCACCTTTCTGTCCTATAATGGGAGTCATAAAGACCTGCACAGGAGTCTGGAAGGTTCCCTGCCATTCTTCAAAGCTGGGCCAGTGACTTCAGCTTCACCTTGCTACCTCAGTATCTGATCTGATCACATGACCCAAGAGCAGCTACAACCATGGCTGAAGTTGATAATTCAGTGACAGGAAAATGAGGTGCCTGGCTGGTCTCACCTCTGGCTCAGATGTCTCTGGAGAATGAGACACTACAGAAAAAAGACATTTATATCATATAAAAGTTACTGTAGGAAGGAGCCAGTGAACGGAGTTGAGATAAGGAAGAGATGAAGAGATAAGGAAGAAAGAGATGACCTTACTTCCCCCGCCACCCAGGGAGGCATGTGCACTGGACTCAGGTAAGAATACAGATTCCCTCAGCCCTTTGCTCTGTTTTCTTCCCGCCGACTGGTGAGAACCCTATTTCAGCATGTATTATCTTTTTAGGGAACCCACTTTATCGTTCATGCCTGGGGCGCTCAGAGAGACATACCTGACCATGTCTGGAGGCCTCTTAGCATGAGCCATGCAAAGATTTCTTTACACAAAGAACCAAGGACTTTGCACAATAAGTCATCCAATAGGACTAGTAAGAATGTGTTATGTTCTAAGGAAAAAGATGATTTTCCTGTCTGCCAGTGAACAACTTTCAACTCAGTTCCTGTTTAGTAATACCTAGGTTTTAGGGGGGAAACTGTATTCTCAAAAGAATCTTCTTAAGACCAAATGCCAGGGAACAGTTGCCTCCCCACCTAAACCCATGTGTCACTGGGATGGTACAAATCAAGGGTAGGAGGCAGTACTATCCATTTTCCTATTTGTTTTTTGTTAGTCTGTATAATGCCACCACCTGGAGTTGTGCAGTGCACAACCTGAGCAACCAGACACAAGGGTCCTTGTTGAGAATATTGAATTCTACTTACTGATGGACTAGGGGACAGACCGATGGAGAGGACAGGCAAAATCCCCGGCAATCTGGTTCTGAAACTAGGAACTAAAAACCGAGAAACCCTAAGAAAAACATTTATTTCCTCTTTCTGGGCCTCAGTTTCCTCATCTGTTAAATGGATGAATTAGCAAATTCTCTGGAGTTGAGACTATGTGACCGGCTGTATCCTTTATTGCTTTCACTGTTATACAATAAGAAATAGCTGTGTCCAAGGCACCAGGTTTTTTGCTACAGCACTTTGGCACATTTGAGAAGTTTTTTGCACAATCTGTGGATCGTTTCTCAGGAAGAACCCTCCAAGAGCAGGCATCCTTTTGCACAGATGCCAAAGTTGCCGAAGTGATGGCTCAGCCACTGCACCTCACAATAGACCTCTGATTAGCACCCGGGAGTCACGAACAGGAGTTGAGTCAGCTGTGCCTCCTGCTAAATACAGGTCTGGTGGTGCCCGCGCCTGCCAAGACTCTCCCCCACCCCCACCCCCCCATTGACTTCAGAGAAGTGACTTTAGTAGGAGATGTGCAGTAGGCGGCTGTGTGGTTGATCACAGGCTGTATCCCAGAGTCAGGAGACAACACTGTGTATGCAGTTTTCTGATTATCAGTCCTTTGCCCTCTAGTCCAATGATGTGCTCAATTTCATGTTCCAACAGCAGGGCTACCAGAAGGAGACTATCCTGCCTGCCTGTTCCAGTCACCTGCCCATCGTCTCCTGGGGAAAACTAATTGTGTTCATAGCAACCCCTCTTAGGATAGGATGATGAACGGGGCGCCTGGGTGGCTTAGTCGGTTAAGCGTCCGACTTTCGCTTAGGTCATGATCTCGCGGTTCGTGGGTTCGAGCCCCGCGTCGGGCTCTGTGCTGACTGCCAGCTCGGAGCCTGGAGCCTATTTCAGAGTCTGTGTCTCCCTCTCTCTCTGACCCTCCCCTGCTCACGCTGTCTGTCTCTCTCTCTCTCCTAGAAATAAATAAAAATATTAAAAAAAAAAAAAGGATAGGATGATGAACAAAAAAGACCATGTGAGTCTTTTCATACATTCACCAAACAACAACAACAAAAAACCTTCTGCCACCGTTTAAAATGCTCTAGAACAGGGGCATCCGTGTGGCTTAGCTGGCTGAGCGTCAGACTTCGCCTCTGGTCATGATCTCACAATGTGAGTTCAAGCCTCACCCGTGTTCTGCTCTCCGCTGATATCTCAAGAGCCTGGAGCCTGCTTCGGATTCTGTCTCCCTCTCTCTCTGCCCCTCTTCCACTTGCTCTATCTCCCTCTCTTTCTCAAAAATAAATAAACATTCAAAAAATTTTTAAGTAAAATGCTCTAGAAAAGAAAGATAGAAAGCTTCCAAAATCATTTTCATGAAGCCAGAGTAACAGTAGTATCAAAGTCAGAAAAAGGTAGTGAAAAAAAAAAAGACACAAAACAATTCTCACTTCTGAATAAATATCAATAGGAAGAGTTAAATAAAATAATACTAAGATTTATCCATAAACTAAAAGAATATGATGACAAATGGAATTCAGCATGGAGAATGAGCCCTGGCCCCAGAGCCAGATTATCCGTGTGAATGAAAGCTGGTTCCACCCTTTCAGAGCTGTACAATCTTGGGCAATTTACTTAACCTTTCTCTGCCTCCATTTACTTATCTGTAGGGTGGGGATAATTCTCCGCCTGGTGAGTGTTGTATGGATATAATTAGTTACTATGCAAAAGTGATTAGAATAGGGCCTGACACATACCAATTGGCTTTAATTTTTGTTACTGTTCTTACAGGGATACAAGGTATGCGGCAAGTCTCAAACTGGTTTTTTCCTAAATAAAATGACCATTTGTTTCAGCGAAAGATACTAAATAATAGTTTATTCTCTGACTTATTTGAAATAATGAGCTTTGTAAATACCAGGATCTATTCCTGAATTTTCGATTCTGTCATGTTTATGTGAAAGTCTATTCTTCAACCAGTAGCATCCTGTGTATATTTTTAAAATAGGTTTTCATAATTTGTATAATTGTTCCCTCACTACTGCCTTATTTGTTCTAAATTGTTTTAGTCATTTGATTACTATGTTTCTACTAGTGCCAGAAGGAAAGCTACAAATCAATTTCACATGGATAACAATGCAAAATTGAGAGCTTTCCTCTCTCTCCATGCCTTTTATCACTTTGTAAAGCGAAACAGTTGTTTGTTTTTGAAAATATCTTAAGAATGAACCAGTAGGGGCTCCTGGGTGGCTCAGTTGGTTAAGCCTCCAACTTCGATTCAGGTAATGAATTTGCTCTATGTCTCCCTCTCTCTACCCCTCCTTCGCTCACGCTCTGTTTCCCTCTCTCTCTAAAAAATAAATAAAACTTAAAAAAAAAAAAAAAAGAATGAACCAGTAAAATTATATGAAGCCAGAGCCTTTTTGGAGATAATTTTTCTTGTACAATATTTAAATGTTTTTCCCTTAACATTGGTCTGTGATGGCTAGCTATTTCTTGAGTTAATGTTGGTACTTTATACTTCTTAAAGGAAGTTTTCAACACTGATATTTTCAATTTATTATACAGAATGACTTTCTACATAATATTTTGTAATAATCACAGTTGTCGTTCCACCTGATATTACATTACTTTGGTTCCACATTTGCTTTATTCGCGTTCTCTCTTTCTTTAATGGCACAGACATCCCACCTCAACTAAAAAAAAAAAATATTTTAATTTACTTATCCTCTTTTTTTTAAATACATGTATATTTTTGAGAGAAAGAGAGAGAGAGAGAGAGAGCACAAGCCGGGGGGAGGGAGGGGTAGAGAGGGAGGTGGACAGAGGACCGGAAGCAGGCTCTGTGCTGACAGCAGAAAGCCCAATGTGGGACTCGAACTCCTGAACTGTGAGATCAAGACCTGAGCGGAAGTGAGACGCTTAACTGACTGAGCCATCCAAGCACCTCATGATTCAATCATCTTCTTTTTGCCAGTTTTCTTTTTCAATAATTTCTGCTTTTATCTCAATTTTTTTCATTTTGATTTTTCAAATTTTTTATTTCAATTGTTTCTTATATTTTTCTTGGTAGTATTTTCTAGTATAAAACACTTAACACTAAGAATTTGTCTCTGAGTTCAGCTCTAGCCTCATGACATAGGCTTAAATTGTAATATTCTTGTCACTTTCTTAATACTCTACTTTCATGTNTACATAGACATAACTGATTCTAAGTTGTCAAATTATATTGAAAAGTAAAATTGAAACACAAAATAAAGTAGAAGCCAGAGTAATCATTTTGCACATTTGTAAGCTGGTGAGTAAAGAGTTTCACAGAGACATAAGAAAATCAAATCAGAAATCTACATTAAAAGTAATCTACATTAAAAAAAAAAAAACCTGTATTGCTTCTCAGCCTTTTGGCTAAGATCGAGTGTAAAAAAATAACCTCTAAGTGTCTATGATGAAAGGGAATCAGGGGCTGCTTTTAAGAGCCATCAGACTAAACCACAATCCCTCTTCCCTGGAGCAGAACAACAGATTAAGCCTCGTCCTTTTTACCTCTCCACCACCTCATCTTTCACCACCTTCAGGCCATACTAAACACTGAACATTGTACTAAGTTAATAAAATCAAACAATGACTATGGTTTAGTAAGTGCTTATTCTTGACTTTAAGATTACATAATTTGTGGGGCCCCTGGGTGGCTCAGTCGGTTAAGCGTCTAACTCTTGGTTTTGGCTCAGGTCATGATCTCATGATTCATGAACTCGAGCCCCGGATCACTGTGAGTGTGGAGCCTGCTTGGGATTCTCTCTCACCCTCTCTCTGTCCCACCCCTGCTCCTGGTCTCTCTTTCTCTCTCTCAAAATGAATAAATAAACTTAAAAAAGAAGATCATGTAATTTGTACAATGATGTCAAGAAAGTAGATGGCCAAGCCAGGACTAATAACTAAATTGGGTTGCCACTCATCAGCACTTTAAAGCAATATACTTGGATGCCTCTCTTAGACTTGAATTCAGACCCTAATGCTCTCTAAAGAACAACGTCTGGTTGATGAAATGTCTAGTTATATACACATAAATGCTAGATACAGTCATCTAAAGAGTTGGGATTGCTGTTCAGATTTCTGGAATGCCCACAAGTTCCAGGAAACAACAACTCCAAAATCAGCTATTTACACTTTACAGAGACAGGGTGGGGTGGGGGGAAAATATGTTTTCATCACCATGAAAATGGATGCACGCAAAAGACTTTTTAAAAAATTTCTGACTCATCATGTCTTTAAAATGCTTTCCAGTATAAGCTGACAATAATTTTTACATTTTCAGTGCCTTTTGCCTCTAATAGTACAGGTAATACAAACTTTACTTATATAAGCAAAATCATCTCTATCATGACTTCAACTGTAATAACCCACCAACCAGTGAATGTTTACGAAACACTTTCCCCCTCCAATTCCCACAGACAGGGCTCACCTGAAAGCAAAGGATTAGCCACAAGACTTGTTATGTGATTTCTTGCCTTATGATATATCTGATGTATTTGAAAACCCTTTCACGTTAACAACTTATAAACGCATCTCCTGATGAACATCCTGAACATTTTACCAATCAGGTTAAAACCAGTAATTAAAGATAATGAAGAACTGGACATTACCTCCACGGTGTTAGAGGTCAAGCCCTTGGAAAACACCAAGGATTTTGCTGATTCCATGATTTGTTTTTTATTTTCCCTGATCAGTTCACCACTTAGATGTGCACCAAGCCTACTGCAGATTTTCATTCTGAAAAGTCAATATCCAAGGGCATACTTTAAATTAATCAAACCTGTTTCTGAGAGATAAGCTAAATTAGTTCTTTAAAAGGGGAATGTGAAATGCAAAC
This sequence comes from Crocuta crocuta, assembly GCF_008692635.1. Lineage (NCBI taxonomy): Eukaryota > Metazoa > Chordata > Mammalia > Carnivora > Hyaenidae > Crocuta > Crocuta crocuta. The sequence continues at coordinate 1,135,927 of NW_027531522.1, read as the reverse complement.
TTATGTATTCATCATTATATTTAGCTTCAAGAAGTAGCCTTACATAACCCCAAAGTGGATTTAAGTGATGACTAAAACCCAATGTCAAGTTTGAAGCTGATATTAAATCTCTTAAAAGAACACACTGTTACCATTTTCCAAAGTCATAGATGGCACTCAATATGTTTCCACTTGCTTCATGCACTCACATCCTAACTTAAATGTGTGGTCTTAGGTCAAGTCATTAAATATGTATTAAACACTCATATGTAATATGGACCTAGAAAAGGAGTATAAGATAGAGTTTGTCTACCCAGGGAATAAAGTCTTGCTGAGCATGAAAGACTTACTCACACAAAAACAGTCATAGGTAAAGAAAAATTATACGGAAATGACTCCAAATTCATAGTTTCTCAAAGTTCTTAGATGCCCTTGCCATCTCTGAGTCATCTACCTGCTTCTGTCCCTTCTTTTGGTCATGGCCTAAAGCTTAGCTCCTTTGGGTCTAACTGCAGCTTACTGAAATCTTAAATTGAGGTACATTTTCTTTACCAAGGGGGAGACTTCTATTATCCCTTGGGAATAGTTTTCATAAAAGATTAGGGAGACACCTGGATGGCTCAGTCAGTTGAATGTCCGACTCTTGATTTTGGCTCAGGTCATGATCCCAGGGTGGGATCATGCCCCACATTGGGCTCCATGCTGAGCAGGAAGCCTGCTTGGTATTCTCTGTCTCTCTGTCTCTGTCTCTCTCTCTCTTTCTCCCCTCCCCCCACCCTACCCCTCTCCCCACTCATGTTCACTTGTGCTGTCTCTAAAACAGTAAAAGAGTAGTACATAAGCCTGAAGCAGCCTATAAAAATAGAATAGTTTCAGAGAAAACAAGAAAGATATCTGGAGCCATTTCAATTGGTAGAAAACTTCCCTCAGCAAATACCCTAAAATCTTTAGTTATCCATTGATTTATTAACCAATAGGTATTTGAGGGTTTCTAAGCTCTACTCCCTTTAAAGGAAAATAATTTTTATTTTGGTTGTCCCAATGCCCACCAATGTATTTAGCATACCCTAGGCTTTCAATATTCTCTGCTTGCCTGATTAAAAAAAAAAATGAATGAATGAAAAGTGTCTTCTTTAGAACAGTGTTAAAATATAAAACTAATTAGTATAGTCTAAGTTTGGATAAAGTGTCTTTTGATTCTTCTAAATAAGCAAAATACTGCATTTAAGACTATTATCTATGAAGTTATTTCCAATGTTTGCCTTTGATATTGGGTCATATCATAGATTAACAAATTAATTTTTAAAAATAATTTTGCCTTTATTTATGTATTTAGAGAGAGAGAGTGCACACGCATGAGTGGGCATGCAAGCAGGGAAGGGGCAGAGAGAGAGTCCCAAGGAGGCTCTGGGCTGTCAGCACAGAGCTCAACTCAGTCTCTAGAACTGCAAGATCACAACCTGAGCCGAAATCAAGAGTTGGACACTTAACCAACTGAGCCATCCAAATGCCCCAACAAATTCTTGAATACCAAAGCAATGATGTCAAAAGATTGCTGTCTTTTTTTTTGGCTTTGCATGTATAAATAGGGGAATTAGATAATTTTTGCAAATGCAGTAAGAAAGATGATTCTAAATGGTGAAAAAAGCTCCTAACTTAAGTAAAGAAAGGCTATTACTTCTGACTTTTCCCTCTGGTCTCCAGGTACTATCACTGCTACTGAAGTTTTCATGCCAGAGTTGCAATCTCTCAGCCTTTGAATTTATGGTTGGCAATGAAATAGTTGTCCTTACAAAATATAAAAATATAAAATACCACTGTTTGGGGCCCCTGAGCAGCTCAGTCGGTTAAGCATCCCACTCTTGATTTCATCTCAGGTAATGATCTCATGGTCGTGAGGTCAAGCCCCTTGTCAGCCTCTGTGCTGGGTGCGGAGGCTGCTAAGATTCTCTATCTGCCTCTGCCTGGCTCATGCTCACAAGCTCTCATTCTCGCTCCCTCTCTCTCCCCCAAACAAACAAACAAATGAATAAAAATTAAAAAAATATATACCACTGATAAGTTTCAATATTCTTGCTCTTTGACAACAGCAGTCTCTAATAAGAGAGTTATTTCTGTGTCCCACAAAATGGAAGTCGCTCTCCAGAGTCTGAAGTGAGACCAACTTCTAGTTGGTCAAGTGAAATTAAAAGACCAATTAATGATTGCATATATACCAGGGCCTGAATGTGTGTCTCCCCCGAAATGCATAAACTGAAACACCATCCCCAGTGTGACAGTATTTGGAGGTGAGACCTTTGGGAGGTGATTAGCTCATGACGGTAGAGCTCTCCTGACTGGGATGAATGCCCTTATGAAGGAGACCCCAGAAAGCTATCTGGCTGTTTCTGCCATGTGAGGACACAGAGAGAAGATGGCTTTCCCCAGATACCGAATCTGCTGGTGCCTTGATCTGGGACTTTCCACTCTCCAGAACCTTGAAAAAGAAAATGTTTGACATTCAGGCCACCTAGCAGAGTATCTATGGTATTTGTTACAACAACCTGAACAGACTAAGACAAGATACATAAAGATTCCCAAAGCAGTGAGGTGAGTATAGATAACCCTTCCTTGGTTATACAGTATATCAAAAGCTGAATTTTTCTGTTGCTATGTCTCCACAGCCAGTGTGAGCTCCCCCTTCACAATCAGAATGGCTCTCACAAGTGAAGCCCGGCCAGCTCCACTGTGGACGATCCAGTACCACAGGCAAAAATCGTAAGCAATTGCCACCTAGAAGCCTGGACATTGTGAAAGCGTGTCATTACAGCAATCATTTTCATAGAGGTTGCTATGGTTTCAGTGCACACTTTCTCCTTTCTCCATAGTTGGATGATTTTAGTTAATCAATGGCAAGCCACAGTATAATCATTTTCTCTTCAGAGAACACAAGGAGAAAGCACAAGCCCAGAGTTTCCTGAGCAATGTCACTGCTGACAGTTATTTTTTTGGCTTCAAGAGAAGGGCATGTTCTTATTCTAAATGAAGAGCATAAAAGGAAAGCTGAGAGAAAATTGAAATCACTTTCCAATCCAAGCCAGCCTTTTGAGAAGCACCAGAAAAGCCATTCTCCCAAATGATCTTTCTAGAATATTTTTTCAGGATGCTCATTCAGGAAGATGTGGATAAGAAATACTCCTTGCCCACACATACACACAAAAAAAATCTTGGAATTTTCTTATGATCTCTGCAAGGTTTATGGACAGTGAGAAGCCATCATGAGGCCTTATTATTGCTCTGCCTAGAGTCGATCACTACTGCTGGTTTTCACAGTTTGTTGGACATTATTCAGAGAAAAAGCCATTACTTCGTACAGTGGCAAACAAAAATAAAATGTGGGAGAATCTTAGTAAGAGAAACAGAGAAATAGAGAATCGTCACAAGTAAAACCACAAAAGAGGCTTACGAGATCATTTAGGAAGGTGAATATTCAAAAATTGGCATGAAATGTCCTTTCTAGTCCCAAGAATTGATTGGGTATAATCTAAGTTTGTCACACTCATTAGATTGATGGTGTGTCTAATAAATTTAAGTTTGGGGGTAGACATTGGCATGGGAATCAACAAAAAACAAATTTTTGCCATCTTCATACAGAGTCCATTCCACTCCCTCTCGCCTCAGACAGTGGGAAGGGCATGCAACAGTCAAGGACATGGGGTCTTCTCAGAAGTCATTCTAGACCTCTGGATTGCAGCGGCAGAGCCGATGAGTGGTGGGAATTACAAAGAAGGCAAGACTCATGCTTTGAGGAACTTTACTTTTGTGTGGTGATGAATGTAGAAAATTTTTCTAATTGTGAAAAAAATGGAAGCGTAAAGCTTAAGTCAATTTCCATTTTACATTTTTGTAAGAAGCAGCCAAAGCTTCTTCTGTGGTCACATCATTCCCAACTCCCAACTTCTGATTTGAAAGGATGTGTTTAATCCAATCTGTAGGAGTTGAGTTCAAGTCTCTCTTTCTCAAAGTAAATAAACTTTTAAAAAGTTTTTTTAAGACAATGTGGATTTAGCGTGAATACTATTTTTTCCTTAATTTGTTATTTTAAAATAAAAATAAAATGTAGAATATTGAAAATTTTATCACTTCAGGAAAGTATATTAATCTGTTAGGAATAAAGGCTGCCTTTGGCTTTAGTTGTTACCCTTACATCCATAAGCCTACAACACTATTAATTTCAGGTTTGCAAATATGGTATGAATCCTTGTTTTATATGAGAAAATGGGATTTTCTCCTTCTTGGTTCATCAGGCAGGCTGAGAGCTCATCAGACTTTGCAGAAGTGAGTTTCCATTCACAATACCTGACTTCCTCTGAGCACCAAAACCTCCTTTGAGCACTAAAACTCTTCTAATTGAGATTCTCTTTTAAAATGGGCAGTTTTTTTCTAGAACATGTAATCCATTCATTTTGAGGTCTGCATTCTTTTCAGCACTTTTGATGAAAACAGATTGTATACCCCGGAAGTTCAAGTTCACTCATGCAATACAAATTTAAGAATGTTTTCTGTGATCAAAGTTACCTGGCATTTGTTCCTTTCAAATGCATGCACCTTAAGAAGACCGTACACTCAAATACTTTCTCCCGAAGGAATGTAAGATGGTGAATATTGTTCACGCTTCTGCTTGGGTTTTTTTTCCCCCCCAATATCTTTGAGACTACTTCAATTATATTTACTTTTTTGTCTGCTTGTAACAACGATACCTAATTATAATAGAATATTTGGAAAATCTAAAAAAAATGTTTTAAAATGAACACAAAAAGTTGCCTACAATAACACCACCCAGTAGTCACTAGGTATGTCAGTAACATGTGGTATATTCCTTCACAATTTAATACACACACAAACACACACACACACACAAACACACACATAGATATCCAACATACACACATATACAATGAAATCTTTTCATGATAGGATACATACAATAAACTGTATATATGGCTATATATCCCCTTTTCTCATTTGACAGTATGAACATTTACCCATATTATTAGGTATCCTCTAAGATATGTTTTCAACAGCCACATAATATCCCAACATGTGATTGTGCCATAATGTAGTGATTCCCCATTTGTAATATTTAAAATTTTTCATATTTTTTCTATTATAAATAAATGCTCTAGGGAACATCTTGATATACAAATATCTAGTCACATCTCAAATCCAATCATTAATAAAAGTTATAATAAGTGGTATTAAAAGATCAAAAGAAAGAACATTTTGGAGACTCTTTATATTCATCCATATAATCTTGTTTCATTCATTTTAAGAGATATTATAACGATTGTCAACCTCCCCAACAGTTTGTAAAAACCCCCTTGCCCCATCTTGACTAACAGTGAGTAGTATCATTTAAAAATTTTTACAGCTTGACTTTGAAAAATCTATTTAACTGGCATTAAAATGTCCATTTCTTGGGTTATTGGCATAGTTGAACAGCCTTGGCAATTATTAAAATCTTTACATCTTTTTCCTTTGTGAATTCTTTGGCCATAACTGTTCACTTTTAGCTCTTTGACTGTGTTGTTCTTATTAAAGGACACTTCCTAGTAAGGATATCTATCCTCAGTTTGTGATAGTTTTGCAACTATTTTATTCTTGATATTAGCCTTTCAGTTTTTAAGAGTATCAGTGCAACTGCTTTTACATTTTATATCATTAGTTTTAAAAAGGTTTTCCNTTGTGGGGATGAGCACTGAGTGTTATGTGGAAACTAATTTGACAATAAACTATTTAAAAAAAATAATAAAATAAAATAAAATAAAAAAATAAAAATAAAAAGGTTTTCCTTTGTGACTTCTCTAATCACTCTTAGAAAGTTTTTTTCCACACACCAATATCTAATAGAGTTTGAGTCTCACATTGTTTCATCTTATATTTTTCTTTTTATGTATCATTTTATATTATTTCATTTTATATTTTTCTTGAATACATCTGCTTACAAATTGTCTCAGCAGGATTTTTTGACTGTTCCCTTCTTTATTCATTGAGTTATGATACCATGTTTATCAAATACATTATTTATATCCCGAGCTTTAAGAATTATGTTGATCAGTGTCCCGATAAATTCATTCACATAACAGACGTTCATTCAGGTCTCTTATTTGCCAGGTATTATTTTAGGCAATGGGGATAAAGCAGTAAATGACACACATGAAGACCCTTGCCATTGTGGAGCTTACATTCTGGCATGGGTAGGTAGAGATTAACAAATACAGAATGAGTATGTAAAATATAAGTGGGTTGGATAGTAATGAGTTCTGTGAAGAGAAAAATAAAGCAAAGAAAAAGGACAAGAGATTTGGGGGTGAAGGAAGATATCACTTACTAGCTTGCTATCAGACATTCATTGTAACTGCATCCCTGACTGAAGACATAGAAGAACCTTGAAACATGAAGTACTACTCATGCCTTGCATGATGTCAGGGAATGCTCTGTGGCAAAGGCAGTGCCCAGAAGAGTTCTATGATAAAATAGGATTGGTTTATGCATTAATATCCTATTTTATTCTTATTTGACCTTACAGGTAGGTGGAATCTTTTCCCCTAGAACTGACTATGTCACCACTTCAGGAGCTGCTGGCTTTTACTACCACTTAGACAGCACCCTATCAACAGCTCTTGATGGACCAAAAAAGAGCTACTTGGTTTATGGATAGCAGTTCCTGGCGATCAGACAGCATCCTGTTTGGAAGGCTGCCAGTCTGATCAATGAAGGCAAAATAAGCTCAGAAGGGTGAGCTGCATGATGTTTTCCATATATTTGGGTTTTTAAGCAACTCATGGTGGTGGCCAATGGCCTGCCCATCTGGTTAGGCAGAAAGGCAGTCAAAAATTGTCCCCATGGGGCGCCTGGGTGGCTTAGTCGGTTGAGCGTCCGACTTTCGCTTGGGTCACGATCTCGCGGTTCGTGGGTTCGAGCCCCGCGTCGGGCTCTGTGCTGACTGCCAGCTCAGAGCCTGGAGCCTGTTTCAGTCTGTGACTCCCTCTCTCTCTGACCCTCCCCTGCTCACGCTGTCTCTCTCTCTCCTAGAAATAAATTTAAAAAAAAAAAATAAAAAATAAATTGTCCCATGAAAGGATCTTTATGTGAGGAAAAGCTCTGTGGAGATCATTGTGGGAATTTAAGGGGCACATTAAAGCAAGACATGTCAACACACCCATTAGAAGAACTCCCTTTCAGGACTGAAAGTAATTTGAGTTGGCAGTGGATGCCCCATTGTGCTCACTTGAGGAGGTCACCTGGTTCCATGAAATGAGAGGACATCAAAGAACTGTAGAAATGCAGACACGAATTGGTGCAGTGGACTGAATACTTGTGTCCTCCTACAATTTGTATATTGGAATCCTAACCCTCAATGTAATCAGTTTAAGAGGTGGAGCCTTCGGGAGGTGACTAGATCATATGGGTGGAATACTCATGAATGGGATTAGTGCCCTTATAAGAGGGACCCCAAAGGACTCTCTCATCTCTTTCATACTGAATGAGGACACATGAGAAGCTAGCAGTCTGCAAACCGAAAGTGGTCCTCACCAGCACCTTGGTCTTGGTTCTAGCCTCCAGAACTGTGAAAAATAAATTTCTGACATATATAAGCCATTCGGTCTATGGTACTTCGTTGTAGCAGCCTTAACTAAGACAGTTGAATCTAGACATATTCCTCTTGTACTCACTGAGTCACAAAATAAGAACTGTCCTGTCTGGGGCGCCTGGGTGGCTTAGTCGGTTAAGCGTGCGACTTTCGCTTAGGTCATGATCTCGCGGTTTGTGGGTTCGGGCCCCGCGTCGGGCTCTGTGCTGACTGCCAGCTCAGAGCCTGGAGCCTGTTTCAGTCTGTGACTCCCTCTCTCTCTGACCCTCCCCTGCTCACGCTGTTTCTCTCTCTCTCTTTCTTAGAAATAATAATAAAAAAAAAAAGAAAAAAAAAGAACTGTCCTGTCTGCCAACAAGAGTCAGAGGCTGCAAATGGCCTGGGGTAGATTTTCTGGGGGTAGGTGCTGCACATAGCTGCCAAATCGGTGTGATATCAACTACAAATGAGTTCTGACAGAAATAAATACTTACTCTGCACTGGATTTTACAGATCTGGTAGTGGATGCTGGTGCTCAGAGTATCATAAAAAGACTGGACCTGAAGATACTGCATCAATTAAGGCCACTGAGCTATACTTCCTTGCCCTAAGGAATTCATTTTCCTGAATTCAATTCCTCTTTTATCCTGGAATATTAGAAAAAGAACTGTTTGTGGTTTCTGTTCCTTTAATCCAGTTGGGAAGAGCAATGGAGGAAAATTCTGGAAAGAAAAGGTAATGTATTCCATCAGAGACTCTTGTCAAGATGCTTAGGGACATGGGGCACTAGGACTCCAAATTCCCGATGGAGTCTCCATGGCCACCATGGCCACCACCATGCAGTCCTGGGGCACCCCAGTCCTCAAATGAATTGCCTCTTAAAGGCAGGGTGCAGAAGACTAAGAAGAAGCTGGGAGAGGATCCTGATGCTTCCTGTTGTCTTTGACACTGAGAAATTGCAAGTAGAGCCTCAGCAGACACCTCCAGGGCCTCACGTGAAGTGAGGAATGCCAAGGTCTCTACCTTCACTTTCTGGAAAGATCTAGATTATTGCCACTATATTCAACCTGCCTTCATGGGAGAAGTTCAAAAATTCAAAAGTGTTGGAACTGCTCATTATTTGGATGTTTTGGTAAACTTTGGCACACTGACCTACGTAAACCTTGTGGAGAGAATTCCCCCCACACTGTCTCATGGAGGGACTCTCAGCTTGCAACTTTGCCTTCCACATGGTATTGACTTACTTATCTGTCTTCACTCCAATACCAAAAGGCGGCATGCAGATGATCGCTCCAGCTCTGGCCACCTCTCCTCTTTCACCCAGTTTCTCCTCAAGGGAAGATCTCCTCACTGTCCCATTGTGGGGGGGAACGGATGCCACTGGAAGGAAATACCCTTGACCTAATTAATGGCTATTTTGTCTTATTTTGAAGACCTGAGGTATTGGGGGAGACATAGAATCTGAAGCAAGCTCCCAGCTGTCAGCACAGAGCCTGACTTGGGGCTCGAATTCATGAATCATCAGATCATGACCTGAGCTCAAGTCAGACCCTTAACTGACTGAGCCACCCAGGATCTGCTAGAAACTGTCTTTAGTCACCTAGCAGTGCCCTGCTTTCAGAAAACCCAGTGCTTTATCACGATTTGATTAGGGCTAATAAAATACTGCCAATTAATTCATTTAAAATAATTATAGCCATAACAATTGCAACAAACATATGGATTAATTAATGACAACTGGAAAAATTGTCAAAAGTTTGCTAAATTACTTTCCAAATAGTTGTTTCAGCTCATAGAAAATGGTACACATTGTAACTGTCAATTAAAACCTGCATTACCCTTTTATGTCTAATTATCATAATCACAAAGATGAATGGTATTTAAAATGTTTCTTGATTTGTAAGTTTCACTTGGTTTCGCCACATCTAGGACATTGGTCTTACACGGGAAACATTAACTTAAAAGAGTTATAATTATTACAACCTCTGATGAGTAAAGCAAAAGCCATTTTTTAATCTTTTAGTAATTCATGACATTTCTCTACTTTCTATGCATGAAAAGTTGGTCAATGTGTTGTCACTGGAGCACTCCAGACTCTAGGATCATTTCAGGCGATGCACAGTAAGACAGGTCCTGCAGCTTTAATGGGAAATTATACCAAAGCCACTAAACTAGCAGTTCGCAACACTGATTGCTTTTCATGGAAACATTCACTTCTCTGCCTTCAGTAATAAGTCTCTTTTACTTTCCTCTGAGTTCTTTAGTTGTTCCGGGAGGCTTGCTCTTCTGTTTCTAAACATCCTGTCTTAGACCTCATCTCTATTCATTCTTAATTGTACAGTCTCATACCAATACAATGCAAATTGCACACACAGTTTTAAATTTTCTAGTCACAATAGTAAAAAGAAGCAGAAAGGTTCAGGTGAAATTCACGTTCATAACGTATTTTTGTAACCAATATATCCAAAATGCGATCATTGCAATATTTAACCAATATAAAAATTACCAAGGTATTTTACATTCCTTTTTTCATATTAACTCTTCAGACTCCAGCATCTATTTTACACTTACAGCACATCTCAATTTAAGCTATTCTTATTACAAGTGCTCCATAGCCATATGTAGTTCATGGCTACTGTACTGGACAATGCGGGTCTGTAACACCATTGTAGATAATCTCATCTGTTACCATAAACTCCCAAATCTTTGTTTTAAACATAGACATTTCTTTTCTGCTCCAAACTCACATAAAGGATGGCCAAACACACATGTCATACAGACACCTGGAATCTTTAAAACGTTAATGTAAACATGGTATCATTTGTGCTGCTCAAAGATATTTTAGTTTCTCTCTTTCTGGCACCTGGTAAGATTGTACTTTCCTGCCCCTTTGAGGTTAGGGAAGATCTGTGACGTTCTTTGGCTAATGAAATTTGAGACAAAGCAATGTGTGTCATTTCAAGACAACAGCCTTTAAGAAGCAGGGCTGATTCACCATGAGCCCTTTGCTCTGAAATAGACCATAGATGCAGCAGAGGGTGGGCTATCCAACCGGCAACATCCCTTAGCTTGGAACAGAGTCTCCAGCTGGTGCCATTAGTATGGTAAGAAATGAACCTCAGCTTTAAGTCAGTGGAATTTAAGAGTCCTATGTTGCTGCCACATAACCTAACCTGCTCTGATGAACACAGTTATCAATATTGCATCTAGACCTAGTGATCTATGACTTCACTTTTGATAACTGAGTAACCACACAGGGGAACAAAAGTAAAGGCCATTGGCAGCATAATTCACAAAATAAAACTATGGTACTAAAAGGCCATCAGAAAAAAATCATAAATTGAAGGAGGGGGAGGAAATGGTCTACATGGAAGTCAAGAAGGAGACTAGCCTATCTTGCAGTTACTGTGGTAGAGAGAGCGGGTGAGATCTCAATTCCGTTTNATATTGCATCTAGACCTAGTGATCTATGACTTCACTTTTGATAACTGAGTAACCACACAGGGGAACGAAAGTAAAGGCCATTGGCAGCATAATTCACAAAATAAAACTATGGTACTAAAAGGCCATCAGAAAAAAATCATAAATTGAAGGAGGGGGAGGAAATGGTCTACATGGAAGTCAAGAAGGAGACTAGCCTGTCTTGCAGTTACTATGGTAGAGAGAGCGGGTGAGATCTCACCTAATTCCGTTCTCCCATGATATTCACAATCCCTGAGCCAGTTGCTGTCTGATAGTACTTAGCTCTGTTCCTTCCTTACTGTGCTCTCCTCTAGCATGCCTGGAGCTAGAATCCGGAAAACTACATTTTCCAGATTCTCTTGCCACTTGGCTAATGATTGGGTCCTACCAAAAGGTGCTGGTAGAAGACTGGAAAGTAGAAGGAAAGGAGAAGTTGTTTTGCTCCTGGCTTGGGCAGTAACAGTGTGTGGCTTGAGGAAACTTCCTGATGTACTTCAGAAAGAAAAGGAAGGATCCCAGTATGAAAGAAATAACAGGAGAAAAGAAAATGGCAAACAAGTGGATAGATATTGACTATAAGATAATAAAAATATCTAATTTGTTTTTAAGATAAAATTCAAATGCTTAAAAACAATAGTATAGAAGACGGAAGTAGGCTAATCACATTATAAAGTCTTTGTGTGGCTCCGAGGAAGTTAAAGAAAAAGACACCGATTAATTTTAGAGTTAGGATACATGTTGAAATATCCAGGGCAACCATTAGGAAAGGAGACAGGGATTTCATAATTTTCAACCTAATAAGGAGAAAAAGTGGCATGAGAAAAATACATTAAAATCAACTTTTTGAAGGGCAGAGTGGGGGGCAGCTGGGTGGCTCAGTCGTTGAGCATCCAACTTCAGCTCAGGTCATGATCTTGCAGCTTGTGGGTTCAAACCCTAGACTGGGCTCTGTGCTGACAGCTCAGAGCCTAGAGCCTGCTTCAGATTCTGTGTCTACCTCTCTCTGGCCCTCCCTTGTTCATGCTCTGTCTCTCTCCCTCTCTCAAAAATAAATAAAGATTTCAAAAAAGATTTTTAATAAAAATAAAAAATAGTAATAAAAGGCAAAGTGGGCACATTATGCTAAGTGAGATAAGTCAGAGAAAGACAAGTACTACCATGGTATCACTTAAAGGTATAAGCTAAAAAAGCCAAACTCTTAAAAATAGAGAGTAAGATAGTGTTTATCAGAGGATAAACTATGTGGGGGAGGGTATGATAGAAGGTTTTTAAAAATTTTTTTTAATGTTTTATTTATTTCTGAGAGAGAGAGAGCATGAGCAGAGGAGGGTCGGAAAGAGAGGGTGACACAGAATCTGAAACAGGCTCCAGGCTCTAAGCTAGCTGTCAGCACAGAGCCTGACACAAGGCTTGAACCCACGGACTGTGAGATCATGACCTGAGCCGAAGTTGGACGCTTAACTGACTGAGCCACCCAGGCGCCCCAAAAGTTTAAGGCTGCAAAGTTAAATAAGCCCTAGAGATATCATGCACAGTACAATGAAAATAGAGAATATCCTTCTCATCACACTTGCTAAGAAAGTGTAATGCAATTATTCCAACTACTAAAAAGAAAGGATAATTATGTAATGTGATAGAGGCATTAAATATCACTACCATGGCAATCATATAAGATCATATAAATGTATCAAATAAACATGTTATAAGGGCACCTGGGTGCCCTTGGTTAAATGCCCAGCTTTGGCTCAGGTCATGATCTCAGGGTTGGGGAGTTCGAGTCCCACATCCGGTTCTGTGCTGACAGCTCTGAGCCTGGAGCCTGGTTCAGATTCTGTGTCTCCCTCTCTCTCTGCGCGTCCCCCACTGGTGATGTCTCTCCAAAATAAATAAATATTAAAAAAATAAACATATTTATTTGATATATGTCAAAAATATTTAATTAAGATTAAGGGAAAAAAGCAGAGGGGGCAGATGTCAAGACTAAAGGAAAAGGAAGTAAATAGAAAATCAGAAGAAATCAAAAACACAAAGTAAAATGGAAGAAATAAGTCTATCAATAAATGCAATTAATGCACATAGACCAAATTCTTCTATTAAAAAGCAAAAATTTTGTCAGACTGTATAAAAATAATCTAACTCTAGGTTATTTATAAGAGATATCTCTGAAACAAAAAACAAAACTGGAGAAAAAGATGTATGGAAAACACTCACAAAAAATCTGGGGTTGCCTATTATAAATCACATAGAATAGACTTTTAGGGCAAAAGTTTTATAACAATAAAGAGAGTCACTAATATTGATAAGTGGTTACATTCACCAGAAAAACAGTTCTAAACATGTATATACTTACATAAGTTTGACATCTATAAAGCAAAAAAAGAAAATTCACAGAATAGAGATTAGCATATCTCTTTCAATAATAATACATTAAGCAGTCTAATATTTAGTAAATAAATAGAATATTTGAGCATACAATTAACAAGCTTGAGCCAATGAACATATATAAAACCTTACACACAATATTTGGAGTGCCTACCTGCTAAAATCGCTGATATAGAGTATAGACCACAAAGTAAGTTTCCATAACCTTAAAGAACTGATACTATACAGATCTTCTTTGAGAAATGAATTAAGCTAGAATTTGAAAACAAAACATAACTGGAGAAAATCCACACATCTGAGAACTTTAAAACCCATGCACTTCTAAATGAGTTTAAAAAGAAATCAAACAAATATGGAGAAAACATTTAGATTTTATAGTGTTTACAAACATTACCCCAGACTTCTTCTCCTGTCCACTAAATAGTACCATTCACCATGCAGCATAAATCATTACACGGCTATTTAACTTTGGACCCCTTTCAATTAAATCTGATTATCTCATTAAAAGCTGGGAAGCATATGTGTGTGCATGCTTATACATCACGCAAACGTGTGTGTATATGTGTGTAAGGTCTATTATAAATGAAAATTTTATACATATGTGAAAAGAATTTCATTAGTGTCTGTAAACTAGTATCAGGATTTGTGGAAGAGAGATTAAAGACTGCTTGGTTTTATTTTATTTCCTCTAAGTTTCAAAGCTCTTTTGGCTAGCAAACATTCGGTGTGTCCATACCAATGAACTAGAATTTGATTTATGTGAGCAGTGTAAATGAGTAAGATATTAAAACAGATCCTGCCAAGAAGCGGTTTGAAATGTTCAAAAATCTAATGAAACCAAAGAGAATACCCTCTAAGAAAGAGCAGCCCTCTGTGCTAACTGGTCAGCTGTGACTTCCCACAACCATACAAAAAGAGTTTGCTCGTGCACAAATCAGGGATGGTGACTTCCCCATGGACATGCAATGCCCAGTAGCCGAAGGGCTTGCACAAAGCGTTTATGCCCTCATTTCAGATTGAAAAGAGCATACATCTGGAGCTGTTATGCTTGACTGGTGCTCGCTTGTGGCATGTGAACGGCTGAGGAATAAATTTAGGGACATTATTAACCGAGACCAAAATGTGCCACTCTATTTCCCCAACTTAAAATAAGAGCTCCTGTTTTTCTAAGGTGTAGTTGTCTTATTATTCTAGGATGAGCATTTCAACATCAATTAAAGATAAAGACACAGGAATGATGACAATAACATTTCAACAGCAGGTTGATGTAAAACATGAAATGAAAGCAATGACTAAATAGAGAAATCAAGCATATTTCATGATAATGTGAAATTTATAACCAAGTAACTTGTAAACCAGTTCTTTAGAATGTATGTATATATATTCTAGGAAACTAAAAGAAGAAATTCAGGAATTTTAAATGGATAATTTGAAAGACATATGAGGATATCTAAATTTGAGAGATAGCCATTTTTGTGGGGCAGTTTCATGATGCAGAATAAAAACCCTCTAATGAATATTTTGAGGGTCTCGGTGCACAGATATCACCTAGGGGATATAAGGAGACACAAAATGTGTGCTTCCAAAGACCATACAATCCAGAGAAAGAAATTATATATGCAGTGAAGGCTTGCACCAGGGTTAAATCAGCAGGAATGAAGAGAAGACAATGAATGCAAGAAATATTTTGTAGACAAAATCCAAAAGACTTGGGGATTCATCGGGTGTGGAAGAAGACAGGAGTAAGGACGGATTATGTACGATGGGTGACATCATTAACAGGATGGTGACCCAGCAGGATCAAGTTTGGGTAGAAGGCATGATGTTTATGCTTTGGTGCTTAAAGAGTTTAATTCCTCCTATTACAAGTAAAATATCTGAAATTGTGGGGGGAAAGGAGGACTTTTTAATAAAAGCTAATTAGAACAAAGATTGAGAACAAGATAACTCTTCAGTAGCCCAGCTGGTAAGAAAAATAAAGAAGCTACCTCCCCTATACTTNTTTGAGAGACAGAGATGAGCAGGGGAGGGGCAGAGAGAGAGGGAGACGCAGAATCCCAAGCAGTTTCTGAACTGTCAGCACAGAGTCCCACGCGGGGCTTGAACTCACAAACTGTGGGATTATGACTTGAGTCAAAATCGAATGTTAACCAACTGAGCCACCCAGGCACCCCTCACTTCCCCAATTTTAAATACTTCTTCAAAAGCTACTGCACAGGAGGAATACTTTAGAGAATTTCAGAAGGGCCTTGACTTTTCTTTTTCTTCCAAATTTCACAGTTTTTGTGAACAGTCCACAACTAAATCCATGGCTCTAGAAGTGGAAATTCTGTCTTCAAAAGATTCTCAATGACATTTCTCAGAATAAAGACCTAGGAGTTTGGGATATACATATAATATTTTTCTGGAAGAATGTATGCAAACCAGGACAGGGAGAGTCCGTAACAGCTACAGTAAGTGTGGGAGTAACAGCAGCAGTAAGTGTGGGAGTAACAGCAGCAACAGAAGTAGTAATATCGAACCTCTGCTGAGCTGAGCCCTCGCTCTGGACAGACACTGTTGGAACCACTTCGTATGTTACCTTATTCGATTTCACAGCAACCCCGAGAAGTGTGAGCTGTTAATCTCGCCATCTTACTGAGGCACAAAGGCACAAAGTCCCTCACTCAGGGTCACATACTTTGGAGGCAGTCGAACGTAATGCTCTCTCTCGCCATTATCAATCCTCAGTACTAAGTTATCCTCTCGGATATTTTAAAAACATGCTATTTGCCCTTAATGTTACAACTCTGTTTATCTTTAATCATGATGTCCTACATCTCTCCTGTACCTTTCATTGAATTACTCTACTTAATGCTTATGTGCTACAGGCAAATCTCTTCTGATAATCATATTTCTGAAATCATCTGTTATTACATACTTTATGGTTAAACATTTGGTATTGTGTTTTCTTATATTTAGTAGCAAAGGCAATTAAATGATGGAAATACTGGCCTTAAAACAAAAACTATGAGCTGCAGATATTATCTCTGCTTATCCAAATTTAAAAGAATTTTTTTTAATGTTTATTGATTCTTGAGAGAGAGAGACAGAGACAGAGTGCCAGCAGAGGAGGGGCGGAGAGAAGGTGGGAGACAAAGAATCTCTAGCAGGCTTCAGGCTCTGAGCTGTCAGCATAGAGCCCCATGTGGGGCCTGAACTCACAAACCACAAGATCATGATCTAAGCTGAAGTTGGACATTTAACTGACTGAGCCACCTAGGCACCCCTGTTTCTTCAAAATTTTAAGTGAATGACTAGATATCTATGCCTCTTTTTCTTTGAGGGAGAGAGAGAGAGAGAATGCGAAAAAGGGGGAGAGGGGCAGAGGAAGGGAAGGAGAGAGGACAGAGAGAGAATCTCAAGCAGGCTCCACTCTCAATGCAGAGCCTGACACGGCTTGATCCCACAATCCTAGGATAATGACCTGAGCCAAAAATCAAGAGTCAGACCCTCAGTTGATTGAATCACCCAGTATCTATTCCTCTTAAGATCACAGGAATCATTGCAATGAATGAAAAAGCATTTGTGCGATACACTTAGTTTCCATTTCTTACGGACCTTCAGACCCTTCCTCCAGCACATTAAGCTGACAGGCTTCAAGCAGGAATGTCAAAACTACCGCAGTCCCTGGCAGTGTATCTTCAGAGTCCAGAGATTAAGCTCAATTGATATCTTTTTTTACAGTTTATTTATTTATTTTTACTAATCTACACCCCAAGTGGGGCTCAAACTCACAACCCTAAAATCATGAGTCGCATGCTCCCCTGACTGAGCCAACCAGCACCTCCTCAACTGATATATTTGAGTCTGCTGACCTCCTACATTAATAATGTAGAGGTTCAACAGCAAAGTTTAAAACTTAGCCTTTTCACCAGCAACTACTTGGAATTCATTCACTTAAATTTTACTCCCCCCGCTTCCTCTTAAATATTGAAAAACAATACAAATCCATTTTAAATCGGGTCAAATGTTTCTTCGGGAAATGAGAAACACTCCCTGGAGTCTATTCTTTCTTTCTAGAATGTGGACAATGTATCATGAGAGATCCTTAGTGCTAAAATGCCCTGGACACCATTACAGGATTTCCTGTGTAATAAATTGTGCTAATTTGTATGCCATTAATGGAGCGATAGGAGCAAAGGAAAGTGTATAAATGGAAATAAGGCTCCAACAATTAAGGCATCTGAGGTTAGCAGCTGCTCCTGTGTAGCTGGCCGTGGATATTTCCATATAGACAGGCTCTGGAGAAATTAGACTGGCTTCTCGCCAGCAAACTGGACCCAGGAACATGACCCAAGGGGCTGGACTTATTCTCACAGTTTCCTTGATTGCCAGCCTGGGTTGGAAGAGAGCAGCATGGAATAAAACTGGAGTTCTGGAACCTGCAGTCTGATGCCCACCCTCTCTTTCCCCCCCTCTCTTCACTCCAGGCACATGGGAAGCAGTAGAGCTGTGCCAGCATTGACTTGGCTTTTCTGCCCTGAATCACAAGGGTTGATCTGAGAGATGCCACAGAAAAAGTGGCAGAGAAAAGCCATTTGATTCTAGACTGTTTCCATTAAGAAATATTGATGAGGAGGAGAAAGGTAAGGGTAATAAGACTGCGTCGGCAGCAACAACAATAAAACAAAAATGCACTATATTTTAGTTTGTAGTTCTTCAGTGTTACTCCATGAGAAAGAAAATTCTATTCCATAAGTCATTAGTATGAACTTAATCAAGAGGACCCAGGGGCGCCTGGGTGTCTCAGTCAGTTAAGCATCTGATTTCGGCTCAGGTCATGATCTCACGGTTCTGGGTTGAGCCTCACACAGGGCTCTGTGCTGAGAGCCAGCTCAGAGCCTGGAGCCCGTTTCAGATTCTGTGTCACCCTCTCTCTCTGACCCTCCCCTGCTCATGCTGTCTCTCTCTCTCAGAAATAAATAAAAAACATTTAAAAAGAGAGAGAGAGAGAGAACCCACAGAGTCAATGATCTGGAATAAGTTAAAGATATAAATAAGCAATGCTTTACATGATTAATTCCATCATCTCTAATGTTAACCAAGCTAACTAGAGTTGAGTGCATCTTGCATTTCTCAGACCTTACACATCTCAGTCATATCACTCTTTCTCACCCCTCATGCATGATCTGGTTTCACTCTTACAGCAACTTACTCTGAGCCTTCAAATAGGTCTTGTCTTTCTTCTTTATCAGTGATTGATGATCCACATGAGCTTGCCTTTGGCTTCTCTTATTTTTTGCTTCTTCTTATTTTATAATGCACACCGCCTTGAGTAATCCACGCTTATCCAAAGAAGAATTATTGCCCATTCATCTCCTGGCCATCTATCAATCTTTATCATCCCAGCTGCCTTTGTGTTTACCCCCAAATGTGCTTTCTGCTCTCTTTCTAACAAGTATTCCTTACTTCATTTCAGCCCCTACTCCAGCCTCTGGTTTTTACTGGCCAAATCTCAGCTTAGCAAGTGTTGCCCATTTCATTTGGCCTGGAGATGTGTTCGGCACCTAAGGCAACAGGTGATTTAAAAACATGATTGTTTTTGTCAGAGAATTATTGCTATTTTTAGCATACCACTAAGCATATGCATGCATATATTCTTTCTTCTGAGCCTTTTCCGTCAGAGATGCCAGTGGCATGAAAGCTTGAATAATATGTCAAGAGTGATGCAATTTAGCAGTATGAACTCCTATCCAGAAACCTAAGGGTTCTCTCCAAAGGATTAAACTAGTGGCTTGATTTTAGGTCTGTGACCTCGTGCTAAAAGAAACTATAAATTAGTAAATAAATAAAAATATTAATATAAATACACAAAGCGAAGTGGTGAAACTATAGGGTCCTGACCTATTCTAGGGTAACAGTGAAACTGTTGCAGATTCCACAAAGCTGTTCCATTGCTGGTTGAATAGAGATGAGCCCACAAGATTTCCTACATCTCCCTCCTATTAATTTGTATTGGTCTGACCTCCTTACCTCTATCCAGTGCTGCTCTGTGCATGGCCCCTCATGAGGTAAGATCAGAAGTTCAATGTAAGCATTTAGAAACTCTAAAGCAGTTTTATGTCCATTAGTCTAATAGCCAAAAAAATATATTATCATGATATGTTTTTAATTTTTTTAATGTTTTATTTATTTCTTTTTTTTAATTATTTTTTTAAATATTTTTATTTATTTCTAGGGGAGAGAGAGAGAGACAGAATGAGCAGGGGAGGGTCAGAGAGAGAGGGAGACAGAGAATCCGAAACAGGCTCCAGGCTCTGAGCTGGCAGTCGGCACGGAGCCCGACGCGGGGCTCGAACCCACGAACCGCAAGGTCATGACCTAAGCGAAAGTCGGACGCTTAACCGACTAAGCCACCCAGGTGCCCCTGTTTTATTTATTTCTGAGAGAGAGAGAGAGAGAGAGAGAGAGAGCATGAACAGGGGAGGGCCAGAGATACATGGAGGGAGACACAGAATCTGAAACAGGCTCCAGGCTCTGAGCTGTCAGCACAGAGCTCAACGCAGGGCTCCAACCCACAAACCATGAGATCATGACCTGAGCTGAGTCGGATGCTTAACTGACTGAGCCACCCAAGCGCCCCGATATGTTTTTAATTTTAAAAATTCGTTTTCTATTAATTCACGATCTATTCTATTTTATAAAAGTATAAGCCCACGATGGGTTGGCATTTTGTTGTTAATGATCCTTCAGATCATTTGCCCATCAAATGATCAAATTTGATATAGAATGATAACACCTGTGTAGGTAACTATGTGTAGAATCCTGCCTTTTCCATTCGCTTTGGCTACAATGTCATATGTAGTTCACAGTGTGTTTGCAGAAGTGTGGTGTCAAAGGAGGAAATGGTTTGTTGAGGAATGGAAAATGCTTCTGTCTGACAAGCACTTCAGGCAGGGCCTGAGGGGGTGAGAAGGGAAAAGAAGCATTGAGGGTCACGGTTGCCTACACTAGGGTAATCATTACAGTGGGTAGGGAGACTTATTGAAGATATAAACAGACAGGACCTGGTTTTTCAGAAGGGATGGGGATGAAGAAAAAGGAGAAATCAAGAAAGACTTCCAGGTTCTCCAAGAGCGTTGGCTCCATGACTGAGGCATACTCAGCAGAAGCACAGCGCGGCTCTTATCAGCTGTATTGTTCGCCTCTGCTCACCCAGCCAAGACAAAGTAGAGCTTTGTATTTTGCAATGTACATGTGAAAACAATATTTTTCCATTTTCCAAATATAAAATTGCATCATAAGACCCACCATGCTTTTCCAAACCTTACAGGGTAATACATGCTCTGTGGTTTGGGCGCCATCTTTCTGCCCTAACAAGAATGGCTAGCGAAAAGGATAGTAGGTGAAAGGAAAAAAAGCTTGGAGGCAGGCAGATGGAAGCCCAAGCCCTAGGTTCTTTTCAGATGAAAGTAAAATTGGTCAAGTCACTTCTACTACCTAAACTTTCTTTTCTTTCTCTTAAAACGAGGATAAATATGCCTATTTATTTTAACTTATGTGGTGGTATAAGAAACATTTACTACTTCACTCACTCAATAATATTTACCTTGCATGTGCCTAACACTGTGTGTCACACGGAGCATTCATAGTCAGTGAACAAAACAGACGTAGTGAGTGGCTGGCAGTCTAGTGTAATAATAATAGCAATAAACAAGCAACCTAATAATAATATGACTACATATATGGTAAATGCTACCAAGGAAATAGCAGCATGCTGTGAGAAAGAGAAACTAACCTGGGTGGGCAGGGGGAGCATGTTGAGAGGGCAGGGCATAGCTGCGCCAGGAAAAGTCTTGTCATGGAGGTGATATTTAAGATGAGGCCTGAAAAAGAAGCCACCAATGTCCCAATGACTGAAAGGAAAGACGTTGCTAGAAGACGGGTCAGCAGGTACAAAGACGGAGACAAGGAGCCATATGTCTAAGGTGGATGTGTTGCTAGAGGCAAATGATGGAGTAGTGTGAGACGAGGGTGAAAGACAATAGGAAAGCTATAGACCATTTCTCCAGTTTTGACAACCACCCAGAAGGTATTATACCTCTTTTTTTACAGTTGAGAAAAGTGAGGCTGAGGCATTAAAAGGTGTGACTGGGGACCTAGGGCTGTTTGGCTCCGAAGTCCATCCTGTTCCCCAGGCCAATCTGCCCCAGTGTGATCCTCTCAACCACCGAGGGCATGTAGTCTGCGCCCTTGGAGGTGCTCTTGTTATAACAGACAAGATGAGATGCTCCAGGCCTGACTCCCCAAAGGAACGTGTTATTTGATTTCATGCAAAGAAATGTATGGGTAGAATCCCACTCTTGGTCCCAGAAGCTTCTCTAGTAGAAAGAGAAAATGAGGTGTGTGGTTCGCAGAGAACCTCTGTCACAAGAGGAGGGAGAATTATAAAAGTGTGCTTGAGAAATGCAGAGGGAGCCGGATTGCCAAGTATAGCTTTATCTGTACGCTCCCGTACGAGGCAGGACTGACTACGTTGACAAGGCATTGGGGACAAAACCCACCACATCGACTACTTAGCATAATTTAAGGGTAAATGATCGTCATGTGGATTCCCACTTTATAAAACATCTAATCTAGTCTATGATTGAAGACGCGGCCTGATGTGTCTCTTTGTCTAGCACCACACCGGCTCTGAGGAAAGGGGTGTGGGTCTGGGCTGCTCCCACAGTCCGACAGTGAGTGGGCCCTGATGGGTGACACGCTGTGTTTGGACAGCACACACAGCAGGTCTGAATCGTGCTTCATTTGGTTCCTCGGGGTGAATTCCTCCTGAGCTGGTGCTCTTGGAAAATCTGTTGTGAGACCTGAAACAAAAAAGAAACATACACAAAATGAAATTAATAATTTCCCCAGAAAGGAGGTAGGGAAATGACATGGAAAAACAGTAAGAAAATACGATGAGTCACGGGATTGTGGTCAGTGCCTTGATTTATAATACCAGTTCCTTGCATATGCCTGGTAAATTAAGTTCAAATGGGGCACAGAAAACCAATTCCTTCACCAGAACCTTATCACATAACATCATTATAAAGCACACACTGTCACCAGGAAGGAAAAATGCATGCTGCTGAAATACATTTCTGAACATCTCAAAAAATACCCTCTTATCGGGGAGAATTTGTTTCTCAAACAGAAAATCAAATGGGCCTTTGCAGGAACTCATTTTCTTTTCTTCTAATGACATGTAATCATTCTGCCTTTATTTTACCACGTTTCTCTTCCACAGGTTTCTATCATACCAGTTTTGAAATGTGTATTGTTTCTGCAGCTCACCAGAATAGAAATAATTTTGCTCTTAGTAGAAGGCCCATTCTAAAACATTACATATGCAATGATTTACATTTCTGCTCATAGAATAGAAATCTACATAAGGAAATACTTAAGAAAAAACCTCCATGTCACACACCCTGCACGGTCATACAGGCCCTTGTTTCTACATTGAATATAACTAACGTCCTGGGCATTTATTCCTGAAGGGGATGTTTTTCGTAACAGCAGTAAAAGTATATACCAGATGACAAACCAGCCAGTATCTTGTGGGATCAGGTCTATTGTTTCCTGAAGACCTGAAAAGCTCTGTGTTTTAGTCACTCATCAGACTGACAGGGAGTTTCTCTCAGTAGGGATGGCAGTTTAACATGTAGTTCTAAAGGTTACTAAGATAATGAAAAAAGGAAACACCAGAAATTGCTTTGTAAAACAGAGCAAACTATCCAGGTGGCTATCTTGCTGTGAGAGGCTGTTTCCTTGTGCCCAGTTCCCTGATGTCATGAGGAACTTGGGACACCAGCCTGAGCAGGAACTATGCGTGTTGGAATCTTGGGCCACTGGACTTTCCAAAGAAATATGATGGCTGGCTCTGCTCGCCACTTGTCAGGACCCCAGCAGACCCCACCCGGATGGAAGAAGGTGGCCAAGTCACTTTGAGATCTTCAAGATAAGTCTGCAATTTACACAAAGATGTAAGATTAATGAGGATAAGGACTTTATCGTATTTATATATTATGTTATATTCATATTCATACAACATTTAGTACTAGCGAAGTACTCACACACAGTGAACACTAAAATATTTACTGATGGGGGAAGGAAGGAGGGAGGGAGGGAAGGGAGGGACAGATGGAGGAAGGGTGGAAGGAAAGAAGGAAAGAATGAAGGGAAGGAGGAAGGGAGGAAAGGAGGAGAGAAGAAGGAAAGAAGAAGAAAAACCTTTCTACNACTAGCGAAGTACTCACACACAGTGAACACTAAAATATTTACTGATGGGGGAAGGAAGGAGGGAGGGAGGGAAGGGAGGGACAGATGGAGGAAGGGTGGAAGGAAAGAAGGAAAGAATGAAGGGAAGGAGGAAGGGAGGAAAGAAGGAAAGAAGAAGAAAAACCTTTCTATAGGGACAAATCTAGCAGGAGATTCGGATTTCGTGGGTTGACAAGTATAATCACTACTATTGCTTGAGTGACATTTGCAGGTGCAATGTATAAAAGGGAAGTCAAGAGGTTGGGGTATTTCCCACCATTTTAGCTTAGAACCAGGGGTTGGGAGGACTTCAACTTTAGGGATGATCTGACATCATGGTGTGCAGAGACGCATCAGACATAGATCTCCCCTACTCTTTGTTCAGAGAAAACAAGGCCATAGCTCTGAGGAGAGGGCCTGAAGCCAGACAACCACACAGAGCCTGCTCTGAAGGAGCTCACACACTAGTAAGAGATGTACGGCTTGTATATAAGTAAAGGAGTAAGAACCTGAAGAGAGATTCTCATAGAAAGGGCTGCGGGCTGTATTTGATTACTTTATTACTTTATTTATTTATTTATTTATTTTCTTTCATAGTTTATTGTCAAGGTGGCTTCCATATAACACCCAGTGCTCATCCCAACAAGTGCCCTCCTCCATGTTTTTGATTACTTTAAGTGGTGGGCATGGTTTCCCGGAAAGGGGGCATTTGAACCAGACCTGGAAAGATGACAATGTGTAGAGTTTAGATACCACATGTTTTCCCTTTCAGAGGTGGTCAGACTGTCAGAGAGACTGACCTCATCTTTCTCCCATCCAGGTGATGACTGGAGTCATGGGGGAGACAGAGAGCAATGGAAACTGCCTCAAAGCCCCTGCCTGCTTGAGTTCCTCTATGTTCCCCAGCAGAGCTAGAAAGGGCTATCAAATTCCTGAATTGGAGCACAGGCTTCATCATTTTACCCCTTTAGAGTAAACGGTCCCCAAACCTCACCATTCTCTTGATTTGGGATTGAGAGCAGACATCATGGCTGGGATGGGAAGAGGCATAGAAGAGAAGCAGCCCAATTCATCCCAGCATCCCAGCCAGTGTCTTATCAGATCACGTCTACTGTTTCCTTATGACTTGAAAAACAATGTGTTTTAATCACACACCGGATTAACAGGGACTTTCTTCAAGTGAAGGTGACAATTTGGTACATAGTGTGAAGGGTCACCGGGGTAATAAAAAGAGGAAATATAGGATTGCTTTGTAAAATGAAATAAGTCCATTTGTCACCGTCCGAGATCTGGTAAGTTCTGGTATCTTCATGACCCTTTGAATTTCACACCATCCTAATTGAAAACTATGCTGAGTTTGTGTTTTATCAGGTTCCTGTGATTTTAAACCTCAAGCACACTACGTAAGAATGCAATAAGGGGGGAATGGAAAGTGGGTTTTGCTTCTGAGAAGGATGATGTGATGAGTCACTATTTAAATGAATCCGCAGAGATTTGCAAAGTCTTAAAATGGACCATTTAATTGCAAATACTGAGTCCTTAACTTTATAGTGTCTGGAAGAAGATAGTGATGTCTCTGTGAAGTAATGGGGGGGGGGTGAACGTTATCATGTGATACTGAGATGAGAACAATAGCTCAAGATGGGAGGAGGAAGTTGGTGTATTGAATTCTGAAATAAATTGCAGTGGTCAGGAGCTCTTCCCTGTGCCCGGGAATGATGTGTCAGGCAGAAAAGCCCTGTAAGTGCTTTGGTGAGAATTCTGGGTGGATTTTTTTCACTTTGGGGACAATAATCTTGACCAAAGAATGTCTTACATGCAAAATCAATAGGAAGGGATCATCCTAAAAAGCCTCTTGCTTCTTTTGATCTTTTTTCCTTCTGGGAACTGTTTTCTTCATTTTTTGATAACCTGCTCCAGGTAAATTAAGTATAGTGTGAGTTTAGGGGCACCTGGGTGGCTCAGTCAGTTAGACATCTGACTCTTGATTTCGGCTCAGGTCATGATCTCACGGTTTGTGGGATGGAGCCCCACATCAGGCTCTGTGTCAGCAGCGCAGAGCCTGCTTGCAATTCTCTCTCCTCTCCCTCTGCCCCTCCCTTGCTTGAGCTCTCTCTCTCTCAAAATAGATAGATAGATAGATAGATGATAGATAGATAGATACATAGATACATAGATAGATAGATAAGCATAGTGTGAATTTAAGGCCGTGATTCTCAACCAGGACGATTTTGTATCATCCAGAACCCCCTTACCCCAGGTGGACATCTGGCAATGTCTGGAGACATTTCTGGTTGTCCCAAGAAGATACTACTAGCACCTAAAGGGTAGAAGAGAACATACTGCCAAATACCCTGTAATGTACAGGACTGTCCTCCCCGGGGAAGAATTTCCAGCCCCAAATAATAATAGTAGTGAGGTTGAGAAACTCTTGTTCAAGATCAATTCTTTTTGCAGTTTTTAAATCATCCAGGTGAGTCATATTTGTAATGACTCCAATGCCAAAAAGGAACCCTCCACTTGCAGGTAATCCAAACCTGTGATCTCTATTTTTTGTAAATTTATGAAACATGTATTTCCTCCCCAAAATCACAAATCACACAACACTATCATTGCTGTCTGTCTCATGTAATTTCATGAGAAGCCAGGTAATAAATAAATAAAATCGTGATCATGTATGATATAGTTGGATACCACTAGAGCCACATAACTAAACACATTATAAAGGTAATATCCATATATTCAGGATTACTTCTGATAATCTTGGACATATATCAGGTCTCAGTGAGATAAATGTATTTCAGGATGCCAGGAATGCCAATGACCACGGAAATATTGTCAGAGCCTCAGAGAAAACTGCGTTGATTCACATAAGATTCTTTATTAGGTAAAATAAGAATAGCTACCATTTTCTCAGTGCTTGTTTTTTTTTTTTGGTTTCTCTCCTCAGTGTTTGATGTGATTTATTTTGTCTACTACTCAAGGTAGTCCTGAAAGGTAGGCATTGGTAGCCTTATTTGAAGGCTGTGTTATCTCAGGCCTGGAGCAGTAAAGGAACATCACCCAATTATAGTGAATTCTAGCAAATCAAAACGTTTTCTGTTCCACCCTCATCCCCTTTTCAGGGACTGACAGGTACTAAGTAGGAGATAACTAAGAGGGCCTTTGGAACCAGAGTTCAAAGCAGAAAAACAGATTCATCGTAGAAGATGGGTGGATATTTCTGCATATCAAAGGGCTATTTGTCTCCACTCTCTTCAGCCCACTAGGTGAGAAGCCTCTCTTCCTCTGGCCCCAAATAGAAGTTGTATTGAATGGAACTTTAATGGCCACAACCCACGCTGTGGGGGACAAGTAGAGGCGTGTCCTGGGTGGAGGTCAGGAAGGGCAAAAAACCAAAAAGGCATAGAGCAGAGTTCAAGGAAAGCTCCTGGAAAGCTCTCTACCAAGTGGGAGGGAATGGCCACAGGGGGCACCCTAAGAGACAAAAATAGGGATGACCAACTCAAATTCCCCTGGCCATCTGGTCTTGGGGAGATGGCCTTAGTGAGAATGGTTAGCCTCAGGGACGTGATGTTTACATCCTAGTCTCACCGGATGGTGGCTGTGTGACATTGGGCAAGATACTTGAATTCTTGGTGCCTCAGATGATGTTCACTTTCTCTTAACCCTTTACTGAGATTCATTGAAATTAACCTTAAAAAGTTATCCATCAGGGCACCTGAGTGGCTCAGTAGGCTAAACATCTGACTTTGGCGCAGGTCGTGATCTTATGGTTTGTGGGTATGAGCCCCACGTCAGGCTCTGTGCTGATGGCTCAGAACCTGGAGCCTGCTTCAGATTCTGACACAGAATCTTCTTCTCTCTCTGCCCCTCCCTCACTAGTGCTCTGTCTCTCAAAAATAAATAAACATTTAAAAAAAAGTTAAAGGAAATAGTCACCCATCATTTAACAGAACCAAGAACTAATCTCAGGTCTTCTACTTCAATGTTTACATGTTTATTCTATGCCACAAAAATGCTCCTAACAAGGATAGGTTCCTCAATGCTGCTATGGAAAATGTATGGCAAAGACGGGTGAGAAATAAGGAATAGAGAAAAAAGTGGAGGAAGAGGGAAGGTAACAGTGAAAATGAGGAGAGGAAGTGATACAATTAGAGGGGAAATTAGAAGAAGTAACAGAGTAAATGTCAAATATGGACAGAAGAAGGCAATGGGAATGGTTGGTGATTAAAAGACATATTTGTGCATCTTAGCGATGGGTGAAATGAGCCTTATGCATTAAAGTATTTCTAATTTAAACAACAATTTGTAAGCTGTAAATGTTTATAATGAGTGTAATTTGTTCTACTTATCTTAATAAAGTAAGACATAGTGTTAGCCAGTAAGAGATACTCTGTAGATTTATACAGTGATAATTAATTTTTTGTTGGACCATAATCCATTCAAACATAAATCATCTTACTACTATTACAAAGCAGTGGCATTTAAGCTTTAGAGAAACCTAACACACAATCCTATCCATAACTGCACTGTAGCAATCTGCGTTTGACATGTAAAAGCAAGGTAACTGTTCTTGATTAGAGCCTAGCTTGAAAAATTACCTAGAAAGTATCTTATTGGGACAACTGGGTGAATTTGACTAGAGACTGTGTATCAGAAAATATTATCAGATTATATTATTGTATGGGTATGACTAAATTTTTTAGCATAGAGATGATATTGTCATTATATTAGAGGATGATTTGACTCTCAGAAGTACACGCTAAAGTATTTAAAAGCAAAGTGTTGTAAAATCTGCAATTTCTACACCCTTCAGGGGCACCTGGCTGGCTCAGTCAGTCGGTTGAGCATCTGACTCTTAATTTCAGTTTAGGTCATGACCCCAGGGTCATGGGATTGAGTCCCACATTAGGATTCTCTCTCTCCCTCTGCCCCGTTCCCCCACTTGTGCTCTCTCTCTCTCTCTCTCTCTCTCAAATAAATAAATAATAACTAAATAAATAAATAAATAAAATATAAATATACCCATTTCAGATGGTTCAGCAAAACAAACAAAACAAAAACAAAAATGAAACAAAAAAACCACAATTGCACATGTACACAAAGGTAGATTAAGGATATATGGATATTCGTATGTTTTCCATTTCTCTGCAGCTTTTTAGATTTTTGAAATAAAAAGTATGGAAACATGCAGTTTTAATATTTACCTGAAGTCAGAAATTCAGATGAAAAATGGCTGAGATTGGGGCACCTGAGGTGTTTAAATGGTTAAACAGCTGACTTCAGCTCAGGTCATGATCTCATGGTTCATGGGTTCGAGCCCCATGTGCTCGAACTGTGCTGATAGCTCGGAGCTTGAAGCCTACTTCAGATGTTGTGTCTCCTTCTCTCTCTGCCCCTCCCCCGCTCATGTTCTGTCTCTCTCTCTTTCTCAAAAATAAATAAATATTTTTTAAAAGAAAAGAAAATGGCTGAGATCACTGAGGAATTCCTAGTGTGAGTACTCTAGCTGCCCCA
The DNA here is from genome assembly GCF_008692635.1 of Crocuta crocuta. NCBI lineage: Eukaryota > Metazoa > Chordata > Mammalia > Carnivora > Hyaenidae > Crocuta > Crocuta crocuta. Next base: position 1,106,691 of record NW_027531522.1, on the reverse strand, counting down.
GATCCCAACATTTAACTGTGCCGTTCCAGGAAAGAGAGATGTAGGTAATCTATTCATCATCTTGCTATTCATCGAATTAGATGACTCCTGAGAATCTGGCTGATTCAATTTCATGAATGACAACTTTTCCAGGGAAGAATAGAAATAGGAATCAGGAAAAAGTGTACAGTACTACCAGAGACTTCTCCCAATTTCCCATGAAAAGTATCAGGTAGATAAATAACAACAAAACACAATCACACCGCCTGAAACAAAAAGTAAGAACAGATTTGGAGAAATTCCCATTAAATGCGATCATGGGGCATAAAAAGAAATGTATTTCTCAACATCTTGCATTCTGCCTTCAGAAGCAGAACAAAACAAAAAGCACTACAGAAAATAAGAGTTCTTAAGTTAACTCTCTGTTAGCACCTAACACAGGTATGTAAAGATGCATATAGGTTAGCAATTCTCTTTTTTTTTTCTTTTTTTTGAGAGAGAGAGACAGAGTACGATGAGAAGAGGGGCAGAGAGGGAGACACAGAATCTGAAGCAGGCTCCAGGCTTTGAGCTGTCAGCACAGAGCCCAATGCAGGGCTCAAACTCGTGAACCACGAGATCATGATCGGAGCCAAAGTTGGATGCTTAACCGACTGAGCCATCCAGCAATTCTTAGCTGTGTAGGGACTGTTTTCTAACCTGGTCTTTTCTTTTCTAACCATTTTCTGAGGTGCACCTTCTTCTTTCACTGTAGCCCCAACAATTCATTGTGGTAACTTCTTATGGAGAACACAATGTGCTCTGAAATGTACAGCCACCCACAGAGAAATATATTTGACAGGCAGAGACATGGAGAGCCCTGACAGCAGGCTCACTTACGGGAAAAATTTTCAGCGTCCACACCCAGGCCAAAGAAACTACTTACTTTGGCATAGTCATAAAATAGAAGTAGAATCTTCTAAGTCAGTGAAGTTTACTAAGTGCCGATGAACTATTTGCTCATCACATAAACTTTTACATCTGATCTCCACCTAAAAACAAGAGCCAGTTAACACCCAAATGTACACAAAGAGGCACTTGTCTCCCTATCTGTTGCCTTCCTATCTTGCAAATCCTTAACTAATACATATCACCCTGAATATAATCCACACTTAATACAGAGAGGGAGCATTTTAAAGATGACTCAGAAGAAAGGCATTTCTCTCCAACAGTTCTACAGAAAATTTTAGAATTCATATTTTTGCTGGCCTCAACAAGTTTGAGGAAGAAATAAGAGCAAAAACCTGGAAGATAGGAACATCTGGGTGTCTCAGTTGGTTGAGCATCCGACTTTGGCTTAGGTCATGATGTCACATGATGTTGGTGTGCTCAATACCCGCATTGGGCTCTGTGCTGACAGCTCGGAGCCTACAGCCTGCTTTGGATTCTGTGTCTCCTTCTCTCTCTTCCCTGCTCATGCTCTGTCTGTCTCTCTCTCAAAAATAAATAAATAAATATTTAAAAAAAAAAAACTGGAGGGCAAAGTGGCTGAGATGAAAGTGGAGATAAAAAGCAAGCAGTCTGAAGATTATAAATAAATGCAAGAAAACTAAACATGGGAGATTAGTATTAAAATTCACTTAATATGCAAAAAAAAAACCCAGAATTTTACATTTAAAACAGAACATTTAAACAGAAAGTCAAAACAATAATACTATGTGCAAGTTTGTTCATAATGCATAGGAAAAAAAGGTGAAAATAAAGAGAAAGGTGTAATAGTTATGTAATGCAAAGAAAAGAGATTCAACCTAATATTTTTTGTCTGCATAAATGTTTCAGAATTTAGAATAAAATGTCAATCCACAGATTCAGGAAGAATAATTATAATGAGACTGCTGAACACCTAAGAGAGAGGAAATATCCAAAAGGGATCAGGGAGTAAATATATCAATTGCAAAACAACACAGAAATTAGACTGATAGTTGACTTCTCCAAACAACACTGGAAGACAGATGTCAGTGGAGAAAAATATCTTCAAACTGCTGACAAAAACCAGAACAACACAAAAAACTATTAAGGAAGAATTGTATTCTCCATAAAAATATCTTTGAAATACAAGAAGATATTTTAAGATGAACAGAAACAAAGTTTCTGAGCTACAGTACTCAAAAAATGTAAATAAGATACATTTTTTTTTTAATGTTTATTTTTGAGAGAGGGAGACAGAGTATGAGCAGGGGAGGGATAGGGAGAGAGGGAGGCACAACATCTGAAGCAGGCTTCAGGCTTTAAGCTGTCAGCACAGAGCCCAACATGGGGCTCGAACTCATAAGCTGTGAGATCATGACCTGGGCCAAAGTTGGATACTTAACCGACTGAGCCATCCAGATGCCCCTAAATAAGGTATATTTTAAGAAGAAAATTGAAAAGGCTTCCCTACAGATAAATATTAACAACCCTTGGAATGATGAAACAATAATAACAATCTAGTGGGGAGGGGTAAAATAATTAAAATAAGGCAGAGATAAAGTACAGGGTAACAACGGAAAATTAACTGGATAGAGTATAGTTTGACATATGCTGTTTGAGAAGAGATACTGGACGACTTCTTTCTCTGGTAAAATCGAAGTTGAAATTACAAGTGTATTCACTTTGGTCCCCCTCCCAAATCAGTAAGAAAGAAAAAAAAAAGTGAATGAGAAAAATTAACATGCAAATAAACAAGAAAAAGGATAAGAATTTATTGGAAGCCCTTAAGGAAGACCTCAATCCATGGAGAGATAGATGATATTTATGGCTTATCTCCCTGAAAGCAGGGAGTTTTATTTTTACTTTACTTTACTTTTTTGGTTTATTTGTTTTATTCACTATTCTGTAACTAGTATACACAGAGGAGATGCCCAGTCAGTAGTTGTGGAAAGGGGGACTGAATAAATGAATAAATGAATTGACAGTTGTGAGAAAGAAATATGGTAAAGATATAAATATGGGGAGAATTCTTACGCCAAATATGATCTATTATTTCAAAGCAACCCAACTATAATACAATTAAAATAATACAGATTATAGATTAGTGTCATTATGAATAGGGTTTTCCCCCAATAAATTTGCTAACTAGTTATTTCTTTCATGAAGATTCTACTGATTTAAAAAAATTTTTTTTTAATTTTTTTTATTTTTTAGAGAGACAGACTCAGAGTATGAGTGGGAGAAGAGCAGAGAGACAGGGAGACACAGAATCTGAAGCAGGCTCCAGGCTCTGAGCTGTTAGAATAGAGCCCAGTGCTGGGCTGGAATTCCTGAACCACGAGATTATGACCCAAGCCAAAATCAGATGCTTAACTGACTGAGCCACCCAAGTACTCCCCAGATTCTACTGATTTTTAAATATTAATATTTCTTAGCAGATTTGTGAAATTTTAGAGGACACATTAGAGACTGAATGGGAGACAATAAATACACAGTAAAAAAGATGATCAAATCTGAGAAGAAAAGATGTATCTTCAGGTTGAAAGGACTAACCAAATGCAGAGTAGGATAAATTAAAAAAAAAATAACTATACTCAGAATCATCTTGGAAAAGAAGAAATAACTAAATGTTCCAGAAGTTAATAAAGAAATCTCAGTCAAGAAATAGGATCATTCTGTCATCAGTAAGAATGGATCTGGAAGTTGATGAAAAATGCTTCCAAACGTCTGAGGGAAAATGACTGAGTCACTTACAATCAAGTGTAAGGGCCAAATACAGACATCTTAATCTGTAAGAATTCAAAAGGTTTGCTTCCAGGGCACCCCAGAGGTGGAGTGAAAAATAAGTCCCTGGGTTTTGGGTTTTAAAGATGGCTTGCTGCATAATTCTTCTCTGCCAAGACTGAATAAATGAAAGTATAGGAATTTAAAATGTGCAAAGTCACAATGGCGATGAGAGTAAGAAAGAGATTATCAATGGACAAGAGATTAAAAATCTTTCTAGAAGAAGAAAAATGATGAGGGAGAGACAACAAATATAGTAGGGCAGAACAGGACAAAGCGTCCCTCTGGGGCATGTAGAGAACAACAAAGCCAAAGCACCCTGAGCTTCCCTGAAGAGAGTTAGACTCCCAGCAGATAAAGAAGAGCAGTGAAACCAAAGGCTAGAAGCAGGGATGCTGAAAGTCTGTGGGTGGAAGAGTGTATCCCAGCACTATTACTGTGGACACAACTCAGGTGACTAAATGTATGCCTCCAGACAGGAGATCAGAGGCTTCTAAGGTCCCCTAGCTCCGGGTAGGGGAATCCTCATTAGTCAACGGAATGTTTCACCATCACTCACATGCAGAGTTCTCATTCAGCTTTAGTCTTTACACGTATCATTAGATATTTGAAGGATGCCTACGTGGATCAGTTAGTTGAGCTTCCGGCTCTTGATTTTGACTCAGTTCATGACCTCACAGTTGATGGGATCAAGCCCCGTGTCAGCTCTGCACTGACAGCATCAGGTCTGCTCAGTATTCTCTCTCGCTCGCTCGCTCGCTCTCTCTCACTCTCTCTCAAAATAAATAAATAAACTTTATATATTATCAGATATTTGAGAAGACTTTTCCACATAAGAGAAATGGATCAGTATTAAAGAAAACAGGAGAAAGAGAGAAGAAATGACCAGGGAAGAAACAGAGAGCATTAGAACTTTTAAAATCTCTACTTGCTAATGCTCAGAAATTTTTAAATAATATTGTATCCCTATTACAAGAACAGAATGTTATATAAGTTTTCTAATGAAAGGAAGATAAATTCAAGACAAACCAAAAAGACAAGAGATGGGTAATAGAAAGGGGAAAAAAGAGGCAAAATGACTCAATACAGAAAGCTAACATGTCTCTAATAAATGTTCCAAGAAGGTGAGAAAAACCTTAAGGGGAAATAATCAAGGAGATGATAGAAGAAAAATTTCCCAAGTGAAGGACATAAGCTTCCAGATTGAAAGAGTCTGGAAAGTGTCCAGTGCAAGTAATGAAAAGATGTCCAGCCCTAGCTATACAGTTACAAAATGTCCCCATTAGTAGGAAGAAAAGAAAGATGTTCAAAGCTTTCAACGGGGCAAAGAGAGGGAGAGAAACAGACACAGATCATAAGGCGGATGGCTGGGTGGAGGGGAGAGAAAAAGAAAGAGAGAAGGATAAGAATGAAAATCATTAGACCTTTCAACCACAACCCTGTAAGCCGTAAGAACACGGGGAGCATCAACAGGAAGTCCTGGCCAGAAAAGACTCAAGATGACAGAGCCGTGAAAGCCCTAGAAGGCAACAAGTCCAGATTAAAGCAAGAGGACAGATCCCTGGAAGGAAATTTTACTTGGGAGGGAAGAGAGAGATAAAGGGGGACAGGGGAAGAGAAAAGTGGGGAGTTGAAATAGTAACCAGAAATTATACTATATGCTGAGTGCTAGTCCAAACTCTTGATAGAGCAATGTTTTTAGTACTCAAAACTACCAATGAGCTAGGTAGTTTTCTTAGTCTCATTTTACAGGTAAGAAAACGAAGACACAGAATTATAAAGTAACTTGGTCATGACCACACAGCTAGAAAATGTTGGAGCCAGAGTCTGAATATGGGAGCTCCATGACTCCAGAAGCTGTATTCTGTGTCACTATAGGGATAAAATGTGGGGGAGAAAGCTGGGGCTTGAGCCTATAATAAGGGTAAACAATACAGTAAGAAAAGAAATTCTATTAGAAATGCCAGGGGGTAAAAAAGCCGAACAAGACAGACTGCAATATTTAATTTGACAGTGAACTTCATTGTCATTGTTAACAAAAATACATTCTAGAATAATATAAAAATAGAAAAATAACTATATTGTCCTAACAGAGAAGGAAAGGAGTTAATAAGTAATTTAAGAAATGTCATATCCTCATCCATAATAGCAGAAAGCAAAGAGATAATGCCTAAAGTGGGTAAATCAAGAAAATGTTTAGACTATAGGAGAAAAAAATGTTTAGAATATTGAGGTAGCTATCAAAAGAAACAGCTAAAATAATCTTTTTTTAAAGTTGCTTTTGGGAGTGAATGAGTTTGGGGAGACACAGGGCACTGTTTTTTAAAATTGTCATTATAAGTATTTATGTTATTTTTCTTAAAACCATTTTGTATCTTTCTTTAACAAAATGAACTAGATAAATTTTATGTTATTTATTTTTTAGAGACAGATCATGAGTAGGGAAGGAGCAGAGAGAGAAGGAGACAGAATATGAAGCAGGCTCCAGGCTCCAAGCTGTCCACACAGAGCCTGACACGGGGCTTGAACCCACCACCTGTGAGATCATGACCTGAGATGAAGTTGGCACTTACCTGACTGTGCCACCCAGGCGCCCCTGAATTAGATAATCTTTAAAACTAAAGAGCATATGCCTAAAATGACAGCTCTCAGAGGAGAAAGGGTAACTGGTTCCATGGAAACAGGAAATTTGAGGCTACAGAAAGAGTATCTTCAAGGAAAAAGGAGATTTCGTGTAATAGATACCACAATCATGACTCAGAATGGACCATCTTAACGATCTGGTGCAGGCACACAACAAGAAGATTTGCAAAATGGAAATGCAAGAAAAACTAAAGTTAAAAAAGAAAGACATGCTCCAAAGTTGAGTAAACTAAAACACATATTGAATGGCTAAATCAGAGTCAAAAATTGAAATCGATGTGAACTTAACACACAGAACCTTCTCTGTCAAGTGGCCCAATTGCTAGTGAATTTTTTCTCTAATGGGGAAACCAAATTACTTATAACTGCAGTGAATACTCCAGCCACAAAAACACCTTTTGGGGGAGATTCAAGTTTTAGAGTCAGCCCATGATGAAAGCCTTTTTTCTCAGTTGAGAGAGTGGAGGGCAAGTGAGGTCAGGTGGAGTTTTGCAACACTGGGAACTGAAGGAGAGACTTCAAGGACACCGTGTCCTTGACCCTGGATGAAGCATTGTATGTGACTTTTCTAGGATCCCCTCCTCATCCAACAGAAATGTACGTTCTGCTTTTGAACCTATATCAATAATCAATAATAGCTGACACCCACAATGTTCAATAAGTGCTTAAAATAATTACTATTGTAATTTGTGTGCTCAAACCATGTAGGATGCATGGATGGTGAGTTTTGATTCCCACTCTGTAAGAGCAAGGGCTTAAAAATGGAAAAAGAATCTAAACCACGATTGGGACGTGCCGCGTTGTATAGTGTGGGCTCTGTGTTGCCACAGGACCTGACAGGAAAGCCAGATCTGTGAGGTTGCAATGGTTAGAGTGTCCTTGAACGTGTCCTTGAAAAGACACTTAGTACTAACTCCAGGAAAGCCTGTAAAATTAAGACACCTACTGGGTGTTATAGGGAAACCAACTTGACAATAAACTATTAAAAAAAAATTAAGACACCAAGCGGGCGAGCCTTCCAGGGGAGAGGAAGTTGTGAAAACAGCAGCGGTGGCTGGGACACAGGAAGAGGCACACCCCACAAGTGAGGTGGGGACAGAGTAACTATGAAAGACTCCGAGGCCACGGCAGAGTTTAGATTTGATGCATTGAAATGGGCTCCAGCAAAGAGTGAGGGGCTGAAGGTCAGGTTTAGCAGAGAGAGTCAGAGTCTGGTGCAGCCGCTATCTAGGAGACAGATGCAGTAATCCATGAATGGACAGGAGTTACTCACACATGCAGATTTGTGCAGCCTTCACCACCCCTGTTGTAAGAAGGATGCCAAGTCAGCACACTTGGACTTTGTGTCTGGACTGATGCAGATCACGGATATAGGGAGAAAGCTACTGTTAATACTTGACATCAAAGAAAAATCAGCTTTAATGGCCCTATCTATAGGGCAGAATTGTTTTTAGTAATATTCACATACTAATCAGTATTAATCATTATTTTATTGATGCAATACTTAGTCTTGAAGCAATTAACAATTTTTTAAAAAAGAATACATTTCCCCACAGCTAACATCATCCTTTTTTTTTTTAAAGTTTATTTATTTATTTTGAGACAGAGTGAGCGAGGGGCAGAGAGAGAGGCAGAAAGAGAACTCCAGTCAGGCTCTGCAATGACAGCACAGAGCCTGATGCGGGGCTTGAACCCACAAACTGTGAGACCATGACCTGAGCCGAAATCAACAGTTCGAACACTTAGCTGGCTTCTGAGGGAGCATCCGGGTAGAAAGTTAAGAGCAGAGATAAGAGATAATTTAGGGAAAATAACTGCTATCTTCTTTGATAGTGACAGAGACTAAGAAGGATTTTCAATAACAATAAAATCAATAATAAAGAATAATAATTGCTTACCATGTACCAGACTTTGTGGCAAATGCTGTATATGCTTTACATGTGTTGTGTTATTTTATTCTCACAACAGCCTTATGATGTGGGTACCATCATTACTCCCACTTTACAGATGAAGTCCCTGAAGAGGATGAAATCACAGCTAGGAGTTGACAAAAGCCAGTTCTTAACCCAAGCAGTCAGGCTTCAGACCCTCACTCTTAACCGCTATGCTGTGCATTTCTTGAGAGACTAAGTAAAGACTTAAATTGTCATCGATTTCATTTTTCAGTCAAACTGCTGTTCTAAATTGAGGCAGCGCATGAACTTAAGTACACAGGGAGGATCTGAGCTACACAAGGAAAAAGTGACAAGATGATGAAAATAAGCAAATAAATAGAATCCAGAGATATTTTGCAAAACAATTATATAGTATTTCATGATGACTAAAAATCAGAAGATAAAGAAGAATGAGTCAACCAACAATGACTCAAAAAATTAAGCTTTAATAATGCAGAAGATGATGGCCCCTGACAGAGTGGGAAATGAACAAGTGGGTGGATTCGTGAGAGGAAGGTGGTACTGAACTTGGCTTTGATAATTCAAAGAGAGAGCTTCAATAAGCATTTAGAAATACTGCCACGCTATCAAGAGGAGAACAGAAATGGAAAAGATTTCAGAAATAGTAGCACAGATTCCACAAGACACTGTTGAAATTTTGTCTTGGGATGCATTAATTGAGTGCTTCATTCCACAGAGGATTTGAGGCAGTTGATACTAAAATGAACAAGAGATTATTTATGTATATGAATGCATTTATTGTTAACTTTATCTTCTTCTTTTCTAAACAAAGTAATTTAATTTTTTCTTTCCACAGCCGTTAGCTTATGTCCAAACCTCTATTGATTGAATGATATTCCTTTTTAAAAATTTTTTAATGTTTATTTGATTTTTGAAAGAGAGAAAGAAAGAGAATGTGTGAGCAGGGGAGGGGCAGAGAGAGGGAGACACAGAATCTGAAGCAGGCTCCAGGCTTAGCTGTCAGCACAGAGCCCAATGTGGGGCTTGAACCCCCAAACCATGAGATCATGACTTGAGCTGAAGTTGGACGCTTAACTGACTGAGTCACCCAGGAGCCCCAAATAGTAGTCATTTTTTAAACAAGCTTTTTGTAGTCCTCTGAGTTGGAGCACTAACACTATTTACTGGTTGTGGTGTTTTATATGTACTGTTCTGTCTTGTCTCATTTTGCTGTGTTTTAGGTCACATAAAATATTGGAAGTCTAAATGGTGAGGATCATTGTAACAGCATTTGAAAATCATGATTGAAATGGTATGTGCACATAAATATTTTCTCCACAATGTATTCAGACTTTGGCTCTTCTTTGCTTTCCTCTGCTATTTTCTCAACAACGGCTAATTTTTACAGATTTTAAGTAGAAAGTTTCGAAGTCAGTCTTCCTCTTCTAGGATTTAATATACTAAGTACATAGATGTGACTGTGACTTAAATTATAATAATCATGATAATTGATGTGTCAGGTAAGAGAATTAGTGGGTGGAATTAAGTAGGAATTTTGAGTTCTTTTCAGTTAAGTTTTAGTTTTAACAGAAGCTTATGTTGAACTGGGAATCTTTATTTTGTTGTTTACAAAAATGAGCATTGGGTTGGTAGTAAGTGTTGGTAGTAAGTTTTGTCCACTTACTGCCACTGACAATCCCTATATCCTTAAGCAGGCCTATTTTCATCATAACATATGGGGGATGTAGAGCTTCAGCAATGGTATTCATTACGTATTCTAAGGAATCCATGAGGGTCCACTATCGTGTTAAGGGTGGAGCAGAATCAGAGATAAAGGGAGATTGGGATAATGGGGCAGTAAAAAAAGAAGAACTAGGACCTGGTGACCAATGTATCATAGTCACGTAACATGCCATTAACCATAGGGGACACTGGGTGTGGATGATATGGGAACTCTCTCACAACTTTCTCAATTATTTTTTGTAAATCTAAAAATGTTCTAAAATTTTAAAAGCTTATTTTTAAAAAGATTAATAAGGTTTTGTTAGATGTGAAAATAAGGGAAATAATGGAGAATTTCAGTAGAATATTTGAATCATTAAAAAAAATCAAATGGAGGGGCACCTGGGTGGCTTAGCGGGTTAGTGTTCGACTTCAGCTCAGGTCATGGTCTCACAGTTTGAGTTTGAGCCGCACATTGGGCTCTGTACTGACAGCTCAGAGCCTGGAGTCTGCTTCACATTCTGTGTCTCCCTCTCTTCCTGCCTCTCCCCTGCTTGTGCTCTCTCTCTCTCTTTCTCTCTCTCTGTTTGTCTTTCAAAATAAATTTTTTTTAATTTAAAAAATCAAATGGATATAAAACAGTTTAGATAAACACAGTAATTTTAACACAGCAGAAAACAGAATTTGCAAAAAGAAAGATAAGTCAACTGAAAACAGCCAAAATGGAGCACAGAGAAAAAGAACATTTGAAATAAGAAATATGTGAGACGTGTTTAAAATGCCTACATATATATGATTGGAGTTCTAGAAGGAGATGAGAGAGGGAAAATGGGGAAAAAATGTTCTGGAGAAAATGACCATTTTCTAAAATTGATAAAAGCAAAGCAAAACATCAACCCACAAATGAAAAAAGCCCAGAGAAACTGAAATAGGATAAATACACAGCAAAAGAAATCATACCCAGATAACAATCATATAGAACTGTCAAAATCCAAAGAAAAGAGAAAACCTTAAAAGAATCCAGAAAAAAGTAATATTACCATGATACATAAAGAACTCTACAATTCAAATAATAAGAAAACTACCTGATTTTACAACGGAGGAGGCAAAATATATGAACAGGCACTTCTCAAAGAAAGATGTACAAATGGCATGTAAATACATAAAAATATTCAACATCATTAGTCACTAGGGAAAAGCAAATTAAAACCACAATTAAAAACCAGTACACACACACATTAGAATGGTTAAAAAAAAAAAAAAAGGATAATGGTACATGCCAGTATGGAAGTGGAAAAGGTGAAACTTTCATATGTTGCAGGTAACAAATGCAAATTACTACAGCCATTTTTGAGGATAATTTTTCATAAAGTAAAGTAGACACTTACCATATGACCAAAAGGAAATAAAACCATAAATCCACACAAAGATTTATACATAAATGTACAGAGAAGCTTTGTTCATAATAGTCTAACACTGGAAACAAATTAAACGTCTATCAACCAGTGAATAGCTGACTAGACTGTGGTAAATCCATACAAAGGAATACTACTTGACAATATAAAGAAACTGCTGAAACATGCATCGACAAAGATAGATCTCAAAGCATTATGGTCAGTGAAAGAAGTTGGCCATAAAATGCTATATACTTTACAGTTCCGTGTGCATGAAATTCTAGAAAAGGCAAAACTATAGTCACATAGATTAGATCAAGTGGTTAAACAGGGTCAGATTTGGAGAGAGGGGGCTAATTGCAAAGGTGCATGAGAAAACTCTTTGAGGTAATGGACACGACTGTATGCATTTGAAAAATCTCATTAAATCACACACTTGAAATGACCCATTTTTATTGTATGTAAGCTGACTTTTTTAAGTATAATCTTCAAAGAGCAACAATAATACTGACAGCTGACCTCTCAAAACAAATGGGAGAAAAAAGAACCAATGAATATTTTTAGATTATCAGAAGAAAATAACTCTCAACCTAAAATTTTATATTCAGCAAAAGAACCTTCAAAGCTAAAGGTATGAAATAGGCACTTTGAGACAAAGAACCACTGGAAAAATTTGTCATCAGTAGAACTGCATTAGAAGTAAAACTAAAGACACTTATTCAGGTAGAAGGAAAATGATCCCACGTGGAAAAGTAGAAATAGAATATGGAATACCAGAAAAGATAAGTATGTGGGTAAATGTAAATTACACTGACTACAAATCAATAATGGCGGGGAGCCTGGGTGCCTTAGTCAGTTAAGCNAAGGTATTGGAGAAATAGTAAAAATTAGTAAAATTAAAAGTTTTATTTTAATTTTTAAAGTTTATTTATTATTTTGAAAGAGAGAGAGAGTGCAAATGGAGAACGGCAGAGAGGGAAAGAGAAAGAATCCCAAGCAGGCTCTACACCACCAGTGCAGAACCCGACGTCGGGCCCGAACTCACGAACTACAAGATTATGACCTGAGCCGAAGCTGGACACTTAAGCAACTGAGTCACCCAGGCACCCCCATAAAATTAAAAATTTTAATGGACTATGGGTACTTAGCTGGCTCAGTCAGTAAAGCATGTGATTCTTGATCTTCAGGTCATGAATTCAACTGCCGCATTGGGCACAGAACCTACTAAAAAATAAAAAATAAAATTAAAATTTTAACAGACTGAAAGCAAATGAATGTTGAACTCTAGGATAAACACTAAAACACCAGTAAAACTATCCAAAATTCAAGTGTTGAAAGAAATGAGTTAATAAATGATTTTGATTAAAAGAAGAAAAAGGAACATACATTGATAGGCCACATTAAAAAATGAAAGAAAGATGGGATAAATCTTCTATTAGTGGGGTGCCTGGGTGGCTCAGTCAGTTAAGCATCCAAGTTCAGCTCAGGTCATGATCTCTCAGTTCGTGAGTTCAAGTCCCACATCATGCTTTCTGCTGTCAGTGCAGAGCCCACTTCAGATCTTCTGTCTCCCTCTCTCTATACCCCTGCCCCTCTCGCACGCTTTCTCTCTCTCTCTCTCACTCTCAAAAATAAACAAACATTTTTTAAAAAATCATATTAGGGAGTGCCTGGGTGGCTCAGTCAGTTAAGCATCTGACTTCTGCTCAGGACATGATCTCACGGTTCGTGGCTTTGAGCTCCATGTCGGGCTTTGTGCTGACAGCTAGCTCAGAGCCTGGAGCCTGCTTCAGATTCTGTGTCTCCTTCTCTCTCTGTCCCTCCCCCACTCACATTCTGTCTCTCTCTGTCTCTCAAAAATAAATAAATGTAAAAAAAATGTTAATCTTATATTAGTAATTGAATTAAATATAAATGGATTTAATACTCTGGGTAAAACTAAGATTGTCAGATCAAAATAGGCAGCAGTGAACTGGATGTATTAGAGAATAGAGATCAAAGGCAATCTCTGTAGTCCCAGCTGTAAGGGGAAAAGGATTCATTCTAGTTTGTAGGATCACGAGCTCGTGGCAACTACTTCACTCCCACTGGATAAAATGACCTGCTCAGCCCTCCGGAAGAGTAGGCTAGGGTGGGGATTTCTACTCGGGCTGGATGGAACAGGGATGCTGATGGAGAACAATGGAGTGAGATCTCTCCAGCATGACTTTCTTGCCAATACTCTTTTTCTGGATGGGGATCAGTCTTAGAGCCAAGACTTGTCCTTGGATACCCCTCTTTGAGAGACAGAAGAGAGTTGAGAGACTTAAATGTGAGGGGAGGGGTGAGTGCACAAAGGGAAACACCCATACCATTGCTATTTGGGCTGGGGGCAGTTAGGTGCAAACGTTGATTATGCCATTTTGTTTGGGTCTGCTTCAGGTGTTTTTATTAGAAGACCCCATGCAAAACGGTTTGTTCTACAGATCTTCGTTGTATAAGATACCTGTTTATTGTGTCCCCAATGAACCACAAGCAACAAGGTCACGAGAGTTCTCGCTCCTACTTGCTTTTATTCTCTTATTCAGTGAACATGAAAGGTCAAGCAGACTTGGCTGTTAATAGCTGTTATTCTCAGGTATATCGATTTTTGTGTTAGACTAGGTCACTTGAAAGGCAAAGCAAACTCCTTGAAGATGAAGCCCTCAGGACTGAGCCCTGGGCCTCTGCCATCATAATCTCCCATCTCCGTGTAAAGTATGCATATCTTCAATGGTTGCTGTTCCTTTTTTTCCCTGGAAGTTTTCCAAAGAACCCAATTTACCGCCTCTGTTCCTTGATTGATTATACACAACCTCCAAGTGGAATGCTTAAATACATCCCTGAATTACGTGTTTGACAAAAAGATAGATACCTACACTGTGATAATTTGATCCCTCTTGAGTTTCAATCCAAATTATAGATTATATTATCATTATAATCCAAATTATGGGTCATAAACCCATACATGAGCCTGATCAGAAAAAAGCCCTGAATGTGTTGTAAAGAAGATGTGATCTGTGTTATATACTGCCTTTTTAAAGAGGAATCCTGGAGAAATTCACGTCTGATTTTAGAGTCAAAAATAACTATAGTTTTCCTGAGCTGTTACAGTCATTTTAATCTCATGAACACTGAATTAGACCTATCCTAATTTCCTTTTTCACCCTGACCTCTAGAACACTGTGGTGGACACTGGTTGCTGACCAATCTCAGGCTCTTCTCTTTCCACATGGAAGATTACACTCTTCAGCTCTCTTGTGGGTGGGGTCATGACACTAGTTCTAGTTCTCGCCAAAGAGAGAGTAGACGCAACATAACCAAAGAATTTAACTGCTAGTACAAAGTCTTCCGAAGCTTGTTCCCTTTGCCACAATGAAAGGCAATATGAATATCATGTTTTGACCATCAACAAAGAAGTCAGAGAGAAGAGTGGGGAGCAGGTCACCTGCAGTGGGTCTGTAGCATGAAAGAGAAACTCAAGCAGAGTTGTTATGAGCTCCTGAGATTTGGGGATACTTTTTACCATAGCATAACCTAGTCTACCCTGATTAACTTAAACATGTGCCGCTAACTATACAGTCCATCAATGGAAGGATGGTTGATTATTACTTTATGTATTTTAATCTAATTTTTTATCATTTTGCCTTATCCTTGCTTCTCTTTCCTTCTTTTTTTTTATGGTGATTTATTTATTTTGAGAGAGAGAGTGAAGGGGGAGAGAGAGAGGGAAACAGAGAATCCTAAGCAGGCTCCATGCTGTCAGCACAGAGCCCGACACAGGGCTCAAACTCACGAGCTGTGAGATCATGACCTCAGCTGAGATCAAGAGTTGGATGCTTAACTGACTGAGCCACCCAGGAGTCCCACCTTTGCTTTTCTTTTATCAGTTAACACAGTTTAACATATCCAGTCTTGTCGTCCGATTTTATGCATCCTTGTATGCCATTTTTGAGACTAGGTGGGGTCTATATAAACAAGGTGAAATAATGGTTTGTATGAACACTGGAGAAAATCATCCGTTTGAGTTGGCTGTGCAGGATAAGCTGAGATTTTAAGCACAGGCTACTCTGGAAAATCTGTTCCGGGAGAGCAAATAGTTACATAAAAATAGACCCAGCTGCTGTAGTTCCAAAGGGATACACTAGAGGGCGAGTGGAGTTTGGTCTGCAGTGAGGACACCATTTGCAGGCAAGCGTGCGCTTAGAAGACTATTGTCCAGGAATTTTGGTGAGAGTCTTTGTCTATTTTCCCATATCTTAAATTTAAGAAATCTGTATTGATTGACTTACATTTGATGTAAAGTCGATCCTGGATAAAATCATTTAAAAATTTGAAGCTTGTCTGTTTGTCATACTGTTTTATTATAAAACTCATAATTGAAGGGCATCTTTCTTGGAGTTTTATAGAGTCTCTGTTCACACAGGAATTTTCTTTCAATGCAGAATTCTTCCCGAACTTGCTCATTGTTCTTTAGGTTTTTTATTTGTTTTTGTTTGTTTGTTTGTTTGTTTGTTTCCCTCTTCCCTCAAACCAAAAAACCCTGGCTCCCACTAACTAAGACAGGCCTCCTAAGTGACAAATTTGTTAATCTGGCAATCTTGTTTGAGATAAAGTATAATGGCTGATACTACCTTGTTTCTAGCCACATCTACCTGTCCAGATAGAATTGTTTTTCACTGGCTCTAACTCCACAATCAAAAGTGGACTACTGAGGAAAGTGTGGGAGTTGCCTGAGGGCAGAGGGGCTTCTAGACATGAGTACCTTACATTACTTCCCATATGTACCCCTGTGCCTAAAATCATAGTAATTTGTCCATCACCCAAGATAACAGCTCCCCTCTCAGTAGAATTACTACTCAAATAGCCAGCTGAATAGCATTTAATCTTTTATAGGAGAATTTTGTTATCCAGATTCCCCAGTGTGAGGATAATACATCTGGCTTTCAGATATGTTATGAACCATTTTGTGGTTGTTTAAGTCTTTGGTAATAATAATAGAAATTGGACACAGTGCTCAAATGCATTTGATAATCTCCAGACATTCTTTCTGTCAATAGTTTCAACCTTCTGTCCTTTGGGCAAAAGTACAGGAGAAATGAACAGGTACAGATTTTGGCGTCAAATAAACCTGGATTTAGACCCAAACCACCACATTGTCCTGAATTTTATATTCCTCAGCTATAAAACGGGAATATCAATTCACATCTCAAGGATCTGGAGAAAGCTTGATGTCTTATGAAAAGTAATTTAAATATGTCAAGTCTAAACTGTCATTTTCAAAATAACTAGTTAGGTTTTAACAGGTTGTGTTTTTTAACCAATTAGAATATATAGCCAGAACCAATAAAGAGGCAATATATGTATATGAAGTGGGGCGCCTGGGTGGCTCAGTCAGTTAAGCATCATGACTTTGCCTCAGGTCATGATCTCACGGTTTGTGGGTTCGAGCCTCGCGTTGGGCTCTGTGCTGACTGCCAGCTAGAGCCTGGAGCCTGTTTCGGATTCTGTGTCTCCCTCTCTCTCTGACCCTCCCCTACGCACGCTGTCTCTCTCTCTCTCTCTCTCTGTCTCAGAAATAAATAAAACATTAAAAAATAATATATACATGAAGAAAAATATATATGAAAAACAGCTTCTATTCCAAGTCCTTGCTATAGAATATGTTTTTAGAAAAAGTTATTATTCTGGAAAATGATAACGGAAATGTCAGCAATTATAACAACAATCTAGACCAGAGTGAATACAAAGGGAAGTATGAAATTCCATGAAATTCCTGATTATCTACACCTAATTTTTATTGAGCTGTGGGTTGATGGTTGATACTCTTTGCTACAAATCTCTCATTCATTTCCTGGACCCTGCACTGATTGGATTGGGGGATGGGGGAATGGGTGACACATTCCCTCTAGAGTTTCTGTCCTGGGTCTTATTCTAAGAGAAGACTGACTTTCATTTTCCTTTATTTAGAGGGACTCCCAGTTCTGGCAGAAGTATTAATTTCCATGACCATCCGATAATGACACACTGTTCGAACCAGAGATAATGGTCAAAGATGATTAAAATACAACATATAATGTGCATTCCCTTGGGTTTCGCTGTAAAATGGAATTTTGTGCATTTCAAATTTAGTTAGTCAAGTCTTTATAGCTAAATTTTCTGAGGGTTTTTTTTTGCTAACTGGTATCATTTAAAATCCTGTATATTTTATTAAATAAGGTTAAACAAAACTATTTCAAAGAGGAATTCATTCTGTTTTTCTACTGTGCCATCCTTATTAATTTCTCCAAAGAACTAGAAGGCTGAATTGTCCCTACTCTAAGGACAAATTCCTGGACCTTGTTCTGAGTTCTCATTGTCTTCTTTATGCCCTCCATTTCCTCTCCCCCACACCTCCTGGATATTTTGTTCCTTTGTTTTTTTTAACTTCAGGAGATTAGCAGAAATTGCATGAAAACCTCCATCATTCTGAGCAAAGGAAATAGATAAGCTGTACAACACTGGAACAAGAAGACAAAGAGGATACAGTTGTAAGGATGGGAGAAGGTGGGTAAGTGGAACAGACCAGAAGGGCTAGTTCATCTACCACATGGAAATAGGTGCACTGAGGAAATGGAAGATGAAAAGCAACTTCAATTAGGACTGAATGGAGGAAGAGCCCAATAAGCTGGTCACGTCATAAAGCACTGCACTGAGAACAGGGCCACAGAGTGGGAGTTAGGGTGTGGGGTGAGCCAAAGGAACAGGGAAGCCGGGCCGGTAGTCTCAGGATGTCATTTGGTTTTGTTATCATGAAAGACAAGAATATAATTAGTAAGGCCTATGAGACCAACTCTAAGATACCAGGAATCACTCAAGATGGTGAGGTGTACAGGGGTAGCTGGGTGGCTCGTTCAGTTAAGCATCCGGCTCTTGGCTTCTGCTCAGGTTACAATCTCGTGGTTCATGAGTTCAAGCTCTGCATTGGGTTCCGTGTTGACAGTGGGGAGCCTGCTTGGGATTCTCTTTCCCTCTCTCTCTCTGCCCCTTCCCCTGCCTTCTCTCTCTCTCTCTCTCTCTCTCAAATAAATCTATTTTTAAATTTTTTTTTAAATATGGTAAGGTTTACAGGGACATATCTTGTTCCTCCAGTAGTGATCTCGATATCAAAGCTCATCTGGATATGTCTTAGGATGTGGAGTCAAGGGTCTCTAGACAAGGAATTTATTACTCTACCTCCCAAACATCTCCGTAATAGGGGAGAGATCAGAGAAAGATGGGGAAGGAGAAGATGAAGAGCTAATTGACGGGACCCAAGGACTGGGCAGAGTCATGGGTACCTGGTTAATAGAGATCAGAGCAAGAGCACTCAAGTGAAGGAGAGGATTATGTGGAGGGGCAGGGAAGAGGCAAATCCCCACTGATGGCATCTGCATGTGTTTTCCAGGAAAGCAGAAAGCAAGGTCATCTGCTAAGAATAAGTGGAGAGGAGCTCAGGGGAAGGGGGCTTGAGTAGACTAATGATAGATTCATAATTATGAATATTGTTCATCAAAATCTAAAATTATTTTAGGTAAAAACTTAAATATCAATCCTTTATTCTGGCTCTATGAGTCACTAGCATAGAGACAAAAGAAAAAAAATTATCTATATATCCAACCATTTGACTAGGCTGAGAGTACTGGCATGTTTTCAAAAAAAACAAATGGGGTTTGGATTAGAACAGAATGAAATGGTTTCAGTTTTTTTGGTTTCTGAATTTTTGATTGTTTCACTGCTGCATAACACAAACCTAATATCATATAATCCAGTTGGTAGAGAAACAAGTGAAACACTGGATAAATATCTACCAGAATCACACCAGAAAGAGCCCCAAGGATATATATTTCTAGAAGGTGCATATTTGCTGTTTTTCTTTTCACTTTCTATAAGCAATGGCAGCATTGAGTGAGAGACTCTGAATGTACAGTCTCAGCCAGTTTATACTCCATTCTCATTGGCTATTCCTGGATCACAGAGAGATTGTTAAATTCATCTGGTGCATTTTCATTTAGGAAAACAAAACAAAAACACCATCACCACTCTACCCTGAACCCTCAAAACCTTATCTTGCTTTTCTGTTACCCACTTTTGCCTTATTTCATTATGATGGAAAACACTATGCTTGGGGTTTTAGGCTCCCAAACATCAAAATCTAGGTGTATGATCTTGAACAAGCCAACTGCTTGGGGTTCCTCTTTCCTAACAACAATTTAAAAAGCCACTACTTGCTTTCCATATAGGATATTGGGGAGCTATCCCTCTGCTCTGCCTAAAGACTTCCTTCTGACTCACTGAAGAACTGAGAATCACAAGGCTAAGCTTTATGGCTCAGAAGTCACCCTGGACTCTCAGACATTCCAGAGTAAAGGTTCTGGGGGTGGGTCCTGGGAGATGAGACTTGCTGTCTGGAAGGACTTCTGGAGACTCAGAGTCATTTAGTGGAAATATTAAAGTTGATCTGACCTTATTCTGTAGTCACAGGCCTGGGACATCTGGGCTAGTTATGTCTTATCTTTTTTTCATTTCTGTAATAGACTAGTGAGAAAGAAATTATCATCCTCAAAGCATGGACAAGGAAGCTGGGATGTGATGAGTAAATCTCTTCTTCAAGATCCTCCAATTGAAAGCACAGAGCAAGATTCTAATCAGCAATTTCTCAGAACATTCTTTTTGTTCTGTAGGACCTCTGTGCTTCATAAAGGCTCTCGGTCCAGGAACATTGAGCTAGCACGTTGTTAAAATAGAAAATTCACAGTTGCTATCGCTTTGGCTGGTTTTTAATGCTTCAGGCACAACTCTCTATCACTTTGGATTATAATTGTTTACACGTTTGCTTCCTGCCTTGAATTATAAAGTCTTCAGGGGCTGTGTCATATTAGGTCCCCAACAGCATGGAGGATTTTTCCAATGAAATGTTTGCTGAATGACTTGCTATGTGTATGAATTGAGTAAACGAAAGAATGAATGTGCACATGTGTGTCTTATACCACTTGTCAATGTCCACACTTCTGACATGTATGCAGAGTGACTTTTTTTAAATCTCTCATAGCATCCAATATAGAGTTCAGTAAATGATGCTCAATGAATGATTAAAGTCTTTTGATTGAAATTTCTAATAGGTTCTTAAGTTCACTGACTTTTGAATTGTTTCCTTATAAGCGCATGTTAAACCATTTTAGTTGATGTCAATACACTACAAACCAAGAACAATATTAAGAAGACTCTACAAGAGAAGCCAATAGAGTTGTAAGGAAAAGTAGCATCAAATAAAATATAGTTTCCTGCATGGTCCAACTGTTTCTATAAGCGTTTCTACTTTCTTTCACTTCAAATAGCAAAATAATCTGGTCACTCACCAGGAAATGGAGATTATACTCCAGTCGATTACAACTTTTTTTTAAAAGAATACTCCCTATTTCATAGAGTATGTATTTTGTTTCTTTGTTCTCTTTCTAGAAAATCACTTGATTCTCACCAATTCACAATTAACATCACAAAAGCTCGTTTTAGGAGACCACACAAACATTTGCCCAGCTCCAAATTCCATATCTCCACATGGCCTCGGTTATCGCCTGTACAGAAACACCGTCTCCTGCCATTTTCCTTTTTTTTTCAATTTAAACTTCTTGATTAGGTGAATCCATTTGCAAACCTGCCCTGCTTCAGCACCGCAATGAAACCCTCACAAAGCTCAAGGCCACTCGGTGTCTGGGCTCACTGCAGAATCTTTCATCTTGCAGTAGCCAGGACCAACCTACTACTAACCCTGAGCGGCTTCCTCCAGCTTCTGGTCAGGACATCAGGCCTTGAGGATTCAGTTTTTATTCTTCCATTGAGTTTTCTAGGAATGGCAGGGCGGAGCCCACAGCTACGATGGCTGCCATCTGGGCCATCACACCTGGTCGCCAGGGCTCTGCACCCGGTGAGCTCATTGGAGAGAGTAGGTCCACTGCTGGCTCGGCTGGCCCGGGGCCAGCTCTCACCAGAGGCACCCAGCTGTCTAGGTGCTCTGGCTTCCAGTGGGCATTGCAACCCCGAGATAATTTGGCTTCTAAATTGTGCAACTCCAAGTGTTCATTCATGTTTCCAACTTCATCAAACTTCTGTTGGGTGCTTTATGATATAAAAATTAGTATGAACTAAGCTCTTGTCTTCACTTCTTCAACATCCACCCACTTATTTTTACCGATAAAACTCATATCAGAAAGACAGACTTTATATAATTATGATAGAAGTCAATGTTGTCTTCCTAGATTGTATTTAAAGTATGAGTATAGTCATTTCAAATATGTTTCAAAACTGATATTTATTTCAAAAAATTAAATGTATGTTCTCATTTAGAAGCAGTCACCATATCTTACATTATTATATCCAGGACTTTAATTTTCATCAAAGAGCTTCTTTCCTTCAACAATAAGGTAGAAACAGCTTACCAACACCCTCAGCCTCCAACCCAGCTAAGAGGATTAAGGTTCTTTCATATAAATCTCTATCTCAAAGTTTTCCTTAAACTGTCAACTTCTTTATCTCCCTTTGTTCATCTTTTCCAAGGCTAACTACTCTGTGCTCCAGATTTCTTCCCTCCAGCTGGCTCCAGACAGCCTTTAACTTTTTCCCCCTTTGTCTACAAATTGCCTCTGGTCTTTTCTGGGCTGATAAAAAATTTTCCTCTCCCTTTTATTATGTTTCCAATTATTGATATTTTTCTCCTTTCTGTTGCTCTTAAATTACTTGGAAAAATTAGTTTGAACTAGGCTCTTTTCTTCACTTCTTCAACATCCACTCACTTTTTAAAAGTAACTTTTATTGCTGTGTAACATATATACATAAAAAATATGGGGCACAAACCACCTCTTCTGCCCATTAGAATGGCTGCTTGTGTCATGATCTCACAGTTCTTGTGTTCAAGCCCCTAGTGGGGCTCTGTGCTGAGGCTCAAAGCCTGGAGCCTACTTCAGATTCTGTGTCTCCCTCTTTCCCTGCTCTTCCCCGACTCACACTCTGTCTCTCTCTCAAAAATAAATAAATATTAAAAAAATTATTTTTAAAAGGAATTTATTGCAATATTTGTTTGTGGCCTAATTTATCTTTTTAAGGTTCTCTGTGGGCTTAAAAATACTATTTCTTATGTACTGGGTCAAAAGTCTATTTAAATCTAGAAGATCAAGCTTATTAAATGTGCTCTTCATATTCTCTGCATCTTCACTTAATTTTTTTTATAATTCCTTAGTTCATGAGATGTATTGCATTTCCTGCAACAATTGTAGATATATCAACTTTTTAATCTCTGTTATTTTTTGCTTTATTTGATTTAAGGATGTATTGTTAATTACATATTTATAATAGATATATTCCTCATTGATTTTCCTACTGTTAAATAATCAATTTTTGTCACATATGATACATCTTACCTTGAGTTCCATCTGTGTGGTGCTGTTATTACTATGCCTGCATTTTGTTTTTGTTAATGCGTATCTAATATACTTCATCCATCCCTTTTTTTTGTCATATTTTCAGGTGTACTTTTTGAAAACAACCTTTAAATAAACTCAGATTACATACCGAACCTCTCTGTGTTTTAATAGGAAAACTTAACCAATTAATAATGCTGTTATTAGTGATATCCCCGGACTTATTAATGTCATTTCATCATTTTTCTGTACTTTCTGGTTAGTTTTCTTTTTGTTTTTTTTTTCTTTATCTTTTTTTTTCATTCCTTTTGCTTCCTTTTGTCTTATGTTAGATTGATGGATGATTATTTGTTCTATTTTTTCCTGTTTTGCTAGGAAATTTTTCATTCTAAAGCCTTTCATTTCTTACATACGTATTTTTCTAACAAACATTTTATTTCTAAATTTAGAATATTCTTGTCATCTTCATGTAAAGGCAAGAACATTCACACACTGTTATCTCCCTCCAACTTGTGGAGCTTATTTTCTGAGAGTGGAAGGCTCCCTATCATCCCCATTCATTGATATCTTTCTGAGCTCCTGTGCCTCCCTGGAGCTCAGCACCTACGCTGATGCTTTCACTTGTGGACACATAGCTCTGTTGTCTGTGGATTTGTAGGAGGAGGGAAGATCAAGTTGTCTTATGGCTCAAGATGCTATTTTCTAGTAATTACCCTGAAAACTACCGTAAGGGCCCCTTCTGTTTCTTGGGTTTTTGCCTCTTGGGCTGGAGCTGCTCCTGACTAATCCTATGTAGACAGCATATTTGATGAGCAGAGATTTCCCCCATTTGCATTTCTCTATAGACCTGATCCAGACTGATTTATATCAAAGATTTCTTCAAAATTTCTGGTGCATTGATTAGGTCTTCTTGTTTTCCCATACTATTATGGGATTTTCTTTCTCTCTTTTTTTAAATGTTTATTTTATTTTTGAGAGAGAGAGAGAATTGGGGAGGGGCAAAGAGAAGAGAGCAGAGGACCTGAAGAGGGATCTGCCCTGACAGCAGCAAGCCTGACATGGGGTTCGAACTCACAAACCAGGAGGTCATGACTTAAGCCAAAGCTGGATGCTCAACCGACTGAGCTACCCAGGCGGACCAAGGATTTTTTTTTTCTTTTTAACATAATATCTACATAGGATAATTGTTGGGACTGAGGGAAGGCATGTGTGCTCAGTCTGCCATTTGACCCATTCTCATTTATGACTGTGTCCCCTTAGATACCCTGCTTACCAGCCACATTCACTGACCAACCCTTATGGGTATTTATGTTTTGCTTTTCTTCCTTCAAGCTTTCAAAAATCTCACTTGCTATACATTTCTTTGCTCAATGTGAGGACTTTCTGTTCCTTGAAGACTTCCTTGATCCCATATCCAAATGTTAATATTCTTCTGCAGTGAATTCTTCTGGTCCTTACTATGAATCTCTCTTATGACTAAGTTGTAAGTTAGAGCATAATTTATTGCCTGTGAATTTATTTCTCCTTCACACCAGGTACAGGGTCTCACCTATCTTCCCATTGCACGTAATAGCACCTTCCACATAGTAGGGACAATCAACCGTGACTGAAATAGAATTAATCTGCATTTGTAGCCAGTTCCCATTGATAAGAGAAAGTTCATCCTTTACACTGTGCTTGGGCTAACAATTCCGTAACTTTTTAAAAACTTTATTATGTAATGTTTCTTAGAACATTAAACAATATTTGTTGAGAAGCACAATAAAATAAATCATTCTTGTGACTGACTCTTGTCTTTAAAGCTGTCTTTCTCAGGACGCCTGGGTGGTTCAGTCAGTTAAGCGTCTGACTTCGGCTCAGGTCATGATCTCATGGTTCGTGGTTTTGGGTTCCGCGTCGGGCTCTGTGCTGACAGCTAGCTCAGAGCCTGGAGCCTGTTTCAGATTCTGTGTCTCCCTCTCTCTCTGACCCTCCCCTGCTCATACTGTCTCTCTCTCTCATTCTCTCAGAAATAAATAAAACATAAAAAAAAATTTAAACTGTCTTTCTCACACTCCACATTTGTGTATTAAGAGCTCCAAAGAGAATATTAAAAATATTTTTGACTTGCTTATCATTTATAGACATTAGACGATATGATATTTTCTTAAACACTGCCACCTATCTAGCACATGTGCCTTAATCTCTTGCCACATTGACACTTATTACTGTTTATCACAACACTGCCCTTAATCATCCATGCTGTCCAACCTCATCAGAGGTCCTTCTATCAAAATGTGTCTCCATGGTAACACAAGCCAGATTTGGCCATTTGGTCTCTGTTTGGAACACAAAGGTCACTTGAGTGTTTATGACATTTGGATTTTGGAGTGCATTTCCAAAGCTGCAAATTATGCATGCCTTTGACATTTGGATAGATTCTTTATTAATAGCATGTTTCCTTTGTACACATATATGTTTCAATTTGGAATTATATTTGTTTATTGGAAATGGAAGCAGCCAATGTAACCAATTTTAATGAGATTCACTCTTCTTTCTTCATTATACTTCTTTCTAGAAAATAATACTTTGTGTGAGGTAAGACCTTGCAGAATATAAATCATTGAGATTGCTAAAAATATCTCAAACTAATAAAATTAAAAAATTGAGTATTGATTACTTTATAATGTTCTCTTTTCCTTCAAAGTATAATTGCATCTTGAATTTTATTGAAATAGGAAAACAGAATTATTCAATTTATCAGCATACATTGTTACCTTTTTATATCCAGAATGGTTTTGATTTGTGGATGGAAAGAGCAAATATGTGTTCATTGAAATATATTCATTGGCTTCTAATTTGGAAATTGCCTAAAAAATAAAAAGTTTAAATCTGTAATAAAGGGTTTAGAACTCTAGAATCCTACAAAAGGAAATTTGAATATAATAAAAAGTGTAGTTGTTCCTGGGTAATAAGATTCAATATCGCAGCCAATACTTTCCAAATATATCTATTTAAAATAATAATAGCTAATTCTTAGCAAGCACTTTCTATGTGCCTGATTCTATTCTAAATTCTTTACACATATCAACTCACAGCAACACTAAGAAGCTGATGCTATAACGTCCCCCATCTTATCAATGAAAAACTAATACCCAGGAGAGTAATAGCTTACCCATGGTTATATAGCTACTAAGTGGCATAATCAGGGTTTAAAGCCAGGCATATCAGGTCATAACCTAAATTTAACTACCCACAGTAATCTAAATGAAGGAAATTCTAATCAAAAGCCAAATAAGGTAATTTCTTCAGAATTTTTTTAATGTAGATTTTATCTGAAGGAATAAGCATCTGGGAGTAGCTATTAAAAGTCTCCACAAAGAGGAACTTAGGAGATATTTAAGTGTTTTAAAAAACAGAAAACTAGTGTACGCAGGAGGTTTCAAAATTATGGACGTTTTTAAAATTTTTTTTAATGTTTTATTTATTTCTAGGAGAGAGAGAGAGGGAGACAGCGTGAGCAGGGGAGGGTCAGAGAGAGAGGGAGTCACAGACTGAAACAGGCTCCAGGCTCTGAGCTGGCAGTCAGCACAGAGCCCGACGCGGGGCTCGAACCCACGAACCGCGAGATCATGACCTAAGCGAAAGTCGGACGCTTAACCGACTAAGCCACCCAGGCGCCCCTGGATTTTATTTTTCTCAATAATTTTCTTAACCGGGAACCTCTGTAGGCACTTGAGGACCAATATAGTGGTTCAATGATACCTTCAAGAGAAAACAGGTTTCCTCTGAGTTTCCTCTTAGCCAACTTCAAGCTTATTCCTCCATGTTCCAAGATGGCTGCTCTACATCCCTTTTTGTGATTCCCCACATCACTTTTGGAGCAAAAAGGGATGAGCAAGAGTGAAAAAAAAAGAAGTCAGATGATTTGGCCCTTTTAAAGAGCTTTCTCAGAAACCACTCATAGGGATTTTCACTTAGATCACAATTACCTAGATCCTTACACATAACCAAATCTAACTGCAAGGAAGGCTGATTTAAAGAAATTTTTTTAATGAAATTAAAAAATGTTTAAGTAGGTTTTTGACTAAACACATTGTGACTGTGGTCAAAAATCAGGATTTTAATAGTATAAGGAAGTGATGTTGGGGAAGGTCTAGAACAGCCTTTACTCCAGGGCTGGTTTAGCTCTGCTACTAAGGCTTAGTGTAGCCTGGACAGTCAGTGACCTTTGTCACTGGCTAATCAGGACTCAGCTGTTTGGGAATCTTCTATTTACTGCTCCCTGGTGGTTCTTTGCTCTTTGCATCACACAGCTTCACCCTAAAGAGACATATTTCTGTGTAGCTCCCTCCTCTTCAGTACTCTTTCTGGAGGCTGCCTGAGCCTCCGTGAACCTCATAGACTTGCCCCCCCTTGAGAACAACTGGAAAACCTGACCAAGTGTTTTGAGACATTGGTTGACAGACAGCACCAGGGAGTCATATTCTGCTCGCGTTCCCCCTGCTTATGACACAGTTCTGAGGTACTCCCTGAGAGAAATCTGGGGCAATTAAAGGCTCGTCTGACCTGTTTACTTTGTCTCAGGTATCCCAGCCTTGTGCTGTCTGTCAACCAATGTCTCAAAACACTAGGTCAGGTTTTCCAGTTGTTTTCAAGGGACGGCAGGTCTAGTGTCACTTACTGCACTGCAGAGGCAGCAGGGACCTGACTGTCCTTTTCGTGGTTTAGGTCATGCTACATGACACCAAATAAAGAAATAAATTCCCTCTTTTGAGTGATATATAACTCTTCCTTTGTTAATCGGTTGCTTGGAAAACAATACATTTCTTATAGAAATCTCATTAAATATTTGCAAATTTGCCAAAGATGTGGGTTTCATGATCTAAGATTTTAATCATAATTTATAACTCTGAGTTGGTAGGAAAATACCAGAAAGATCCTAAATAGTGTCCAAATGTGACAGATGACCTATATGCCACTAATCCTTTGTTGTCACAGAGGCCAAGCTTCCAAAAGCTCACCNTGACCTAAGCGAAAATCGGACACTTAACCGACTAAGCCACCCAGGAGCCCCTTAAAACATTTTTTAAAAGGGAGTGCCTGGATGGCTCAATCAGTTAAGTGTTCAGCTTTGATCAGGTCATGATCTTGCAGTCTGTGGGTTCGAGTCCTGCGTCAGGCTCTGTGCTGACAGCTCAGAGACTGAAGCCTGCTTCAAATTCTGTGTCTCCCTCTCTCTCGGTTCCTCTCTCACTGATGTTCTGTCTCTCTTTTTCTCTCTTTCTCCTCTCTCAAAAAATAAATAAACATTAACAAAAATAATAATTAAATAAAGCCATCACACCTCATGATAAATGTGCTATTGCATATTTGTTTTCAACATAAGTTAAGTTTAGGTTACCGTTTTTGAAAGCGTTACAGGTTATTTTACAATAGGCCTTAAGATGGATGTCACGTGACTAGAATAATCCTGTCACAAGTACAACTATTTCATGCCCAATAACTTGCAGCAACTTTTATAATTATAATCAATATATAATAAAATATACTAATATAATAACACTTACAGTATGGTAATTTAGGTTAATTATAAGTTAATGTGAAGTTTTTATTGTGTTCTTGTTTGTATTTTGTTTCCTATTCAAAGTGCTTTTTTTTTTTTTTTTGAGAGAGAGAGAGAGAAACAGCGTACGAGTCGGGGAAGAGGCAGAGAGAGAGGGAGACACAGAATCTGAAGCAGGCTCTGGGCTCTGAGCTGCCAGCACAAAGCCTGATGCAGGGCTTGAACATGTGAATCACAAGATCATGACCTGGGCCAAAGTCAGATGCTTAACCAACTGAGCCACTCAAGCACCCCTCAAAGGGCTTTTAAATGTCTCTCTAAATAGGTCTACCTCAACGAATTGAAGATGTTAGCTCTAGAAGAAATAACTGTCTCCATAAAATGATTAGATCAATTGCAAAAAGGCTGGCCAGCACGCTATCTCTCATCTTGGGATCACTGCTAAGGAAGATCCAGTTAAATCCATAGGGTGAAAGTTGACTGAGGCTGTTTCTAGACATGATTTCTTGGGGTGGCCAAGTACTGTAAGAACAGGTTCCAGAAGAGAAGTCAGTCAAGTAAAACACATCCAGAACTTACGGCATCAGACACAAAGTATCTGTGTGTTGACATGGTGGCCCGGGAGGGAATTCTACACATGCCAGCAGAAAGAAGCACGTGTAATTCCAAAGCAAAGACATTTAGGGGAGCCTGGGTGGCTCAGTCAGTTAAGTGCCCGACTTTGGCTCAGGTCAAGATCTCATGGTTTGTGAGTAGAGCCCCGCATTGGGCTCTGGGCTGACAGCTCAGAGCCTGGAGCCTGCTTTGGATTCTGTGTCTCCCTCTCTCTCTGACCCTCTCCTGCTCACACTGTCTCTCTCCCTCTCTCTCTTAGAAATAAATAAAAACATTTAAAAAAAAAAGTAAAGGCATTTAGAACCAAGCAAGTGGAAAGAATTAGCATTAAGGGAAATCTATCACAGCACAGCAGGAACCCAGCAGAGTGTCTAGGATTGCCAGCAAGAGTACAAGATTAGAAAGAGAAATGCAGCCTTTATTTCGAGAAGGAAAATAGTACTAGGACAACATCAAGACAGAAAACCTCAGGTCTGAGTCAAACTGGCTGTGCAATGACCCATTCAGAGTCTCAGAGGGTCTCCAACCCAGATGGTCTCCTGCATACGCTCATCTTTGAGGCTTTATATTTCCTTTAAAGTTTATTTTTTTGAGAGAGACAGAGACACCACGAGTGGGGGAGGGGGGAAGGGAGAGAGGGAGAAAGAATCCCAAGCAGGCTCTGTACTGTCATCATGGAGCCTGATGCGGGGCTCAAACCCACAAAGCCGTGGGATCAGGACCTGAGCCGAAACAAAGAGTCAGACGCTTAACCACCAACTAAGCCACCCACGTGCCCTGATCTTTGCAACTTTTTCTGAAGCTGAACCAAATGGAGGGAGGCAGGAGGTGGAGCGTTGGGAAGAAAAAAGGGTCAGAACCACCGGCCTAAGCACATGCACTTAAATGTCTCTTATTTAAAATCATTTTGGGTTTTTTTTTTTTTAAAAGAAGATCTGTTAAGTTTAAGATATTACCAGAGAGGTAACACTTTCAACCCCTAAGAGACCAGCCTTTAGCACCTATTAGTTTATCAGATTAGCTGTTAGTTTTAAATGCAGAGAGTAAGGTCCTGAAGGAATGAGATTCAGATATTAAATTTAAAAGATCTTTGAAGGAAATAGAGTTCCAGAGCAGATAATCTTATATATACTGAAAATTAGGGGGAAATTTGTCTTTTATGCCCTCTAGGGGACATTATTCCCTCTAGGCAACACACATTGAGAATTTACTATGTGCCAGGCACTCCCAAAGGCCTTCAAATGTATTATTTCATTTAATCCTCCAACCCTATGGGTTTATCTCATCATTTCCATACTAGAACTAGGAAAACCAAGACTCAAAGAATTCCCCAAGTCTACATACCTAATCAGTTGCCGAATTGGAATGTAATCTCACCTGTGTCCACTGACACAAATATTCCTTCGGAAGGATCTTTCTTTTTTTCTTTTTTTTTTTTTTAAATGTTTGTTTATTTTTGGAGAGAGAGAGAGACAGATGGTGAGCAGGGAAAGGGGCAGAAAGAGAGGGAGACACAGAACCCAAAGCAAGCTCTAGGCTCTGAGCTGTCAGCACAGAGCCTGACGCGGGACTCAAATCCACAAACTGTGAGATCATGACCTGAGCTCAAGTCGGACACTTAACCGACTGAGCCACCCAGGTGCCCCTCAGGAGGGTCTTTCAAAGGTCTGTGTGACAGGTTTTGATAATTTCACTGGGGAATGTGTCATTAGGGATGATGGGATTGGGAATGGGGGAAAAAAATCCCACAAATGTCATGGAGAGCAGACCAACAGTCAGTTGCTACTTGTTGTGTGCCAACCATTATCAGAGGTTGTGCTAGGTACTAGGGATACTGTCATGAGAAACCAGACACGACTCAGGCTTCATGGGGCTGACTGTCTAGCAGGGAGAAACCATGCAACCAATAGTGATGAATAAGTGAGCATCAACTTTATAAAAGGGTTGAAAAGAAAGGTGCTGGGTGATGGCTGCCATCAACAGAACTGATACACCCGTTTTTGAGAACTCGTATTTAAGCAGAAGGTGGGAATGAACAATGATGCTGGAGGGGAGAGAGAATGGAGGTAGGAAAACAGGAAGAAGAGCACACGCTGAGATGGGTCTGTGATGTGTTGAGGTTAGGGTGAGTTGGAGACATCCAAGAATCACCCACTACACGCCTAGAGACGACCCGAGGTCAGGTAGCACAAGCAAGGGAAAGAGATGCTGTCCAGAGCCCCAGCGAAACACTGGCTACACAACCAAGCTGGGCGTGATGCAGGAAGGGGCTCCGGGCTCTGCAGGGCATGATCTTCGATCCTATCCACATCTACAGCTGCCCCTGGGGTAGTGGGAGGGACGGGGGCTCACGAGGGGCAGGCAAACAAAGCTGGTAGCATAGCTGAAACTTTGTAAGATTCCCACAAGAAAGCCATAGGCTTCATTTATGATTATAACGACAATAGTGACAACAAGCACTAACGCCGCCATGTCCTGCTCTGCCTGGATGCTCGCTAATTTAGTCCTCCTCACACGATGAAGAAAGCACTATGATCATTATCCGCAGTGTAAACACCAAAAAAACCTGAGACCCAGGGAGGGTAAGTCACTTCCCTGAATCCCATCACTATGAAGGCTGGATCCAAGATTTAAACTCAGATATGCTTTAATCACTACTACACATCAAGGGGGGGAGGAACAAAAGGAGCTTTTCTTCCTTCGAGTCCTAGTGTAAATGGGAGAGAATAAAGTTCCCTACGTTATCTTGCAAAGACAAAATGTGTAATTGTATATCCCGGTACTAGGGGGGAACTGATATTAGTTTGCATCTCTGAATCCAAAGTATTTTAAATATGTCTCATCAGACCGTGATATTCTGAATTTCAACTCATCTTCTCATACCTGATCCTTCCAAGAGATCAAGATAGCAGGCGTTCCATCTACAAATTCGTACTAAACTCCCTCGTGGTCGCTCCCATTAAAACTTTGCGGAAAGGGGAGGGGAAGAGGTTAGGGTATCAAAGGAGACAGCGAAGGATATCTAATACTGAAAAAACTGGCTTAACAAGAAACTTCCAAGGTAACCTCTGAAGTCTGAGGGAAGTTGGGCCAGGATAAAATTCAGAAAGAACTGTCTCTTCTCTTAGCACTTGCAAGAAACGGAACATTTACCATGAGAAATTACCTGACCTCTTTAACCTCTGTCCCTTCCCCTATTTAAAAGAGCTCATCTGAAAGTCATTTTATGTTGCCTTTGTGATTTTAATGAGATAACATGTATATGTTCTCTGCATAGCATCCGATGTTGAACAAGGCCTCAATAAAAGTTTGCCTTAAAAAATAAGCTAATATATAAGAAAGCATTTTATAAGCCCAAGGGTACGATATAAATGCAATTATTTTTTTAGATGCAGGAAAAAGAAAATGGATACAGGAGTTTATTGTGAATATGCAGGCGCGTATAAAGACCTATTTCAAACTGAAATATTGATATTATCGTTTCTCTTTAAGGCTCTTCTTATTTGTCACACTTAACATAGCGTTATCTCAAAGTCACTTAGTATTTCCTGTGCAAACATACCATTGCAGAAATGAATAATAAAAAAATTGCCCCTCTGAAAATAATATGAAACATTTAAGCACCAATGACCTAGTATTCTCATCTAGCTTTGTGACTTGTTATCTTCCAACATCAATGTTTCCATCGTCACTCTGCTGTTTCAGATAACAATGCTTTCTGGACACTTGCCGGTTGGCCATTTAAGATATTAGGGGCTTTTTAAAAAGTCTACCACTGTGTTGATTCCCAGCTATACAGTTACCATTTGTAAATCAGTGGAGCAAGAAATTAAGGACACACTGGCAGCTCTGCCTGTGGAATACCAGTAACAATAAAGGTATAGGATTACCTTGCTGCCTCTCTGCTGCCTGTTTCCCATCCAAATAAGCATGATTCTCTAAATCACCAGGAGGAATAACCAAGGCACCATCAGAATCAGATGAGGATGGGATGAAAGAAATTCCCTGGCTTGTATAGTACAAAACTGAAGATCTGTTTTTAATGTGTTATCTTCATGTTTTTGTTTTAATTCGTAGGTCTTAACGTCTATGCTCTCTGTAGTCATTCCTTTGGTCTGCTTTGAAGTGCAAACTGTTCTGCTTGAATAATAGCTAATAATGAGGAAAACAAAAGAGAGGGGTAGAAAGCTGTTGAGTAATATTACCATCAAGTGAGCTTATTTTTTTCTTTTGTGTGAAAGGACCCAAATCTGTGTCCCCTGTTGGGTCTTCATATCCCTGCAGATGCTCTGGCCAACTGACCAGTTAGGAGGGAGCCACCGAAGTGTCTGTATTCTGCCAGTATTTTATAGGCGGTACCTAGTCTCTCAAGGATCCCGGGCAAGCAAAGCAAAATTTTGTGTAAAATTTGGGAAAGGACACAGAGTCCTCAAACTCCAAGAAATTTCCTCAGTCATTTGACTAACAAAATATCAGTCCACTGACATGCAAGATTTCTAGTATAGGAAAATTATCCTAACAGATAGTATTAAGGTATTATTGCTAAAGTATAATACAGTACCACGATAATGGAACTTGTATGTCTGAGGCAAAAGAACCAACAGACGGAATGGACTTCCCTGAAGCCCTAATATATAATATATGAAAATACATTTGAAGTCCGGATACTATAAGTGAAGAAGGGACATATTACTCCATTAATTGTATTGCAAATTGACCAGTTACTTGAGACAATAAACAGGCAAGAGTTTCAGTTTGTAACATACTCCAAATAAATTCCAGCTGAGAAACTGAACATAATAAAGAACCCCATTAGAAAGCTAGAAGATGTAGGGGCGCCTGGGTGGCTTAGTTGGTTAAGCGTCCGACTTTCGCGTAGGTCATGATCTCACGGTACGTGGGTTCGAGCCCTGCATCGGGCTCTGTGCTGGCTGCCAGCTCAGAGCCTGGAGCCTGTTTCAGAGTCTGTGACTCCCTCTCTCTCTGACCCTTCCCTGCTCACGCTGTCTCTCTCTCTCTCTCTCTCCAAGAAATAAATAAAAAACATTAAAAAAAATTTAAAAAAAGAAAACTAGAAGATGTAAATAGATAATCAGCTTGATGAACAAGGACTTTTATGACATAAAAATAATGGGACACATTATAAATCTTTAAAATAATGATAGATTGTGTAAATATACAAACACTGATGCTTTCAATATAAATAGTTATAGAAATAAATATTGATGTGGATATATATATATTCTCTATATCTCTTCTCTAGTTCTGTTTACCGAGAGGCCTGGGACCAATGATACCACGGAAGCAATGAGCAATCGTAGTATCCAGATCTGGTTTCTAAATATCAACTTCCACTAAAAGAAACCAGGACTCTTAGAAAAAAAAAAAAAAAGTTGATTCCAGGCCTGGGGGGGGAAAGGATAAAATGCACATTTTATTGTGCTCCAAGTAAGAAAGTGCTTAAAGAATATTGGGGATATATCAGAAGGTCATAGGAGCTCCCATTGGCAAAATCTGGGGTGATTTGTGCATCAAAATAAATCATAATGATAGGTTATAACCCACTGAACCAAATAAGAATCCATGAGCCCACACTGATTCAAATTAATAATGAATCATTTGAAATTTTGAAGTAAAAAATCCTTCCCCTCAAAATACTTATTAGTGACCAAGGAAGAAGGAGTAACTTTACAGTGAAGAATCCTAACAGACATGGCATTAATCAAGTGTTTAAAGTGACGATCATCCTTGCGGTGCCTGGGTGGCTCAGTTAAGTGTCTAACTTCAGCTCAGGTCATGATCTCATGGTTCATAGATTCAAGCCCCGAGTCAGTCTCTGTGCTGACAGCTCAGACCCTGGAGCCTGCTTCAGATTCTATCTCCCTCTCTCTCTGCCCCCAGACTCCCTTCATGTACTCACTCTCAATCTCTCTCTCTTTCTCTCTCTCAAAAATAAATAAACATTAAAGTGAACATCACCCATAATGGGACAAATCCAAATAGTATTCTACGTGATAGAATGTAGCCTCACCTCCGTGGTATTTCTGATAGAGCTGCATAACTGGAATCTAATCGTGAGGAAACATCAAACCCATTAGCAACAGTCTACAAAATAATCTGCCCTGTAATCCTCAAGAATGTCAAGGTCATGTAAACCAAGGAAATACTCAGGAACTATTCTACATTTAAGGAGGCTAACATGACATGGCAACTAAATGCAGTGTGATCTGGATTAGATCTTTTCATATAAAGGGCATTTTGGGGACAGTTGTTGAAACTGGAATGGGGACTGAAGATTAAGTAGTGGCCATGTAGTTACATAGCAGAATGCCTTTGCTCCTAGGAAATACACACTAGAGCCTTCAGGGGTGATGAGATATCATGTAAGCAACTGAGTCTCAAATGGTTCCCAAGTAAATAAACATTCTTGCAACATTTTTATAAATTTGGGATTGTTTAAAAATAACAGCCACAACGTTAACAAAAAAGCAAGCGTATGGCTTCCAAATTCTATTTTGCCTTCTTCCAGTTAGATACATCTAACAATTGTGTTAGTATCATTATAAATTCCCGGTATATCAATTACAGCAGTTTAATTTTCCCTGGAGCAATTTTATGTCAAACATTAGGGGAATTGTTAGGATATAACTATAGCTTAGAACATTTTAAATATTTTTAAGTGGTTTTGTTTTGACAAGTAGGTAACAACATGAAAAAATTTTGGTAGTGTTAATTTGTTTTAAAATAAAATTAAAGTAGTCCATACAGAATTAATCTGATTCTGCATATGACTTGAAGGAATGACATTTCAACCATGGTTGTGTCTGGGGACTGTGAATGTGGGTGATTTATTTTTATTTTTATTTTTCTATAGTGTCTCAATTTCCTACAACAACCATCATTTTTAAGAACAAATACTGAGGGGCACCTGGGTAGCTCAGTCAGTTGGGTGTCCGACTTTGGCTCAGGTCATTATCTCACAATTTGTGAGTTTGGGTCCCGCGTTGGGCTCTGTGCAGACAGCTTGAAGCCTGCAGCGCGCTTCAGATTCTGCGTCTCCTTCTCTCAATGCCCCTCCCCTGTTCATGCGCTCACTTGTGCACGCACGCGCTCTCTCTCTCTCTCTCTCTCTCTCTCAAAAATAAATAAACATTAAAAAGATTTTTAAAAACTTAAAAGGACAAGTATTGAAAGTATAAAAGTAATTAATATAAAGTGACGTGAAGGAGCAAGAAAAAGTAGTTGACAAAGGAGAAAGTCTCCAAAGACATGAAACATTGCTGAAGGCTTCATTTTCCTTCTCTGTAATTTGGTGTGGAAGGGCAAAGATACTGTGTATGAAGCCCTAAGTACAGTGGCTAGCATTCAGTCCCTTGACCTGACCAATATCCTTCCTTGAACAATGCTCTGCTAGAGTCACATGGCTGTTGGTGCGGGGTGGGGGTGGAGGGGCGGTAGCTGCAGGTTCACAGAAGAGCTTTGCTGGAGGCTGGTCACCACCACCTACATTCATGTGCACGAGTGACCCCCTTTCCCACCCTCCCCAGCTAGTGAGGGGTAGAAGGCAGGGCTCATCCTGCAAAACAGAAAGGGCGATAGATGTTACCAGTAATCCACAAAGTCCAAATATTCCCTCTCCTGGCATGTAATAGAACCATTCTTATTTTCAAATCTAAAGGGTCTGTTCACTATCAAAGAAAATTAACTGCCTTTCACATTAATAGAAACTACAGGCAGAAATCCTTCTCTAGAAAAATAACAGACATGGATTTGATGGTTGAGCATGCTCTCTATTTTAGGCTCAGTTTCAACATATTTGAAATCAAGTGGGAGACTTGTGTTGACACAAAATATTGGCAGACTTTGATCTACTGATGTTAAACTGATGATCACATACAGATGGTGAAGCAGTATTAACTGGAACTGCCACATGAAGTGTGAAGGAAGGAAGTTTCCTTCCTTCTTGCAGAGAAATGTTTGAATGTGTCACAGAAACTGCCAGAGAATTAACATCTCAAAAGGCTTAAATTCAGTATGTAGAAAAACCATGTCAGCTTTGCAGTCCAGCTTCCTGGTTTCAATGCCCCATAGATACATACTGTGACTTTGAGCAAGTGACTTGAACTCTGTAGCTTTGGTTTTGTCATACAATTTGTATTTGTCATACAGTCAACGAGCGCAGCTTCTCAGGATTATAGTGAGGACTAATGAGATCATATATATACAACACCTACCGTAGTCCCTGGTATAAATGCAAAACACAATGGAAGTTATTATCATTATTGTTTTTATAATATGAACAAATTTGTAGTATTTCACTTAATTAATATCCACATGCTGGGAAGGTATGCATAGGTATGTGGAAGGAGAAGATGTGAGAAGGTGGCAGAGAAAGAAGCAGAAGGTAAATGGTAATTGACTCTCCAACCCCTAACACTCGAATCTTATTTCTGTTCCGGGTCTTCTCCATCTCAGTAAGTGGAACCACCGTCCACCTAGATGCTAGAGCTGAGTATCTCAGTCCCTCTTGCCACGCCCCTTCCCCTCTCCCTGGCTGGCCCCGCCCACTGCCTGTGAGCTGCATAATCTCAGTCCCTCTTGCCACGCCCCTTTCCCTCACTGGCTGGACCTGACCACCCTCTGTGCAATCCCAGCTACTGTGGTCCTTCCATTAGCCCCTGTGTCCTCCCTAGTGTCCTGTGGCTCCCTTCTAACTTCTTCCTGCTGTTGCTNCAGCACAGAGTCCGACGCGGGGCTCGAACCCACGAACCGTGAGATCGTGACCTAAGCGAAAGTCGGACGCTTAACCGACTAAGCCACCCAGGCGCCCCCCAGAGCCATCTTCTTGAAACATACCTGAGATAGCTCTCTTCCCAACTGGCCACACTTGTATGGCTTCTGGTTGTACTTTGAATAAAACCTAAATGCTTCCAAGGCCCTACATGATCCACATCCTAATATCCCACCTGATGCCACCTCCTGTCACTCCCTCCCTCACCGTATGTCAGTCCTGTGACAAGCCACGCTCCTTCCCACTCAGACCCTTTGCACATGTACCCTCCACCTGAAATTCTTCTTTTAGCACAAACCTCTTTGTGGAAGTCCCTTCCTGACCTTCAAGCCAGAGCTTCAAGGTCACCTCCTCAGAGAGACCTTCTCAACATGCCAATGAAACAGCTGACCTCTTTACCCCAGTTATCTTCTAGATTGGCACATTGTCTTCTTAACAGCACATAAAACAATTTGTAATTATTTTATTTCATTTTTTACTTTTTTTTTTTTTTTTTTGGTCTGTGGCACCCAAAGACTGTAAAGAACTTTTAGGCGAGGGCCATATCTTTTTTTAAAACACTCCCAAGACTCAGTTCATGCACTGTGCAGGGGCAGCACATAGAAGATATTCAGTAAATATCTGTTGAAAATCATGGGCAATTGAATAACTGAATCTTGTAAATGTTCGGGGTTAAA
Organism: Crocuta crocuta; assembly: GCF_008692635.1. Taxonomy (NCBI): domain Eukaryota; kingdom Metazoa; phylum Chordata; class Mammalia; order Carnivora; family Hyaenidae; genus Crocuta; species Crocuta crocuta. Next base: position 1,068,248 of record NW_027531522.1, on the reverse strand, counting down.
ATACATTAGATGTGTAATAATTTATTTTCACTATTCTTATTTATTTTCACTATTCATTATTCACTAATAAATTATTTTCACTATTCACATATTTCACTAATGGTCAGAGAGGGGAAAGGGGGAGATACACATTTTTGTATGTTTATAGATGTCCTGGAAAGGTTAGAAATAGCTCACTCTATACAGTGCAGTTGTTTTAAGAATTCTCTGTTAATCTAGAAGGAGTTCATGTTGAACAGGCAACTGCAAGTTTAGGAATTTTGCTCAGTGTAGTTATTTAATTGACATTTTCAAGGCCAGTGGGTCACATGAATCTATTTTTAAACTCTCTCTAATTTTAGAGGATACTGTGGTTTGAAACCAACATCATGGCCACGTTTCATAGGATTCCCCCCTTTGTGATCAGGGATGATCAAAGACTAATTTCTTTTCAAGTGGATATTTGTTACTTGGGGGCTTATCTTCTCATGGGCCCCTGACTGATGCCTTTCTGAATAATTTTATCAATATATCTGAAACTGACCGAGGTGGATGCTGTTGTAAGTCACCTGGATCCTTCCTTTGGGACTGAAACCCTCACCCTCCAGCTGTTGTGGGTATCGTTAAAGAAAACTGTCTTATCTAAGGTCATCCCTGGGGATGGTCCTCATCTGAAAACTACCCCTGCACATGTGTGGTCAGTCTGGGAAGATCCAGCCTCTGGTCTAATGGGGGCTCACTCAGAGGGGCCATCCCAGCTCCTGAGCTCTGGGATCAGCTGAGACTTTTGCTGCACAAACACTGACTGCATTGTTCTCATTGCCTCTTTGTCCTACCTTGCTTTCTTCACTTCACAGGTGTCCATCCAGAGGACACCCCCCAAAAAACCCCCTGCACCCAAATCTCCATCTCAAGATGGACACACTGTCTCCTTCTTGCGACACTGATTGGGATGATTTGGTGTCACTCTTTTCCACTGTTTTCTTTTTCCTTGGCTTGAAAGGACTCCTGTCTGGAAAAGGCAGACAGAATATGCTGCCCAGCTCTCCCCCAACACAGATAGTACCTGACAGCAGGTTTGGAAATGGTGGTGACTTGGTCTCCTGCCAACAGGAGCCTTAGCCTAAACTGTCCTCAGGTTCCTTTCTCCATTCTCTAGTGTCTTCTCAGTGCAGAGACCATTGTAAGAAAGACTATGTCTTTACTAATTAATTAGTAGGAGGCTAACCGTGTGTATATATGCTGATATAATTATTTCTAAAACATGTTACAGGCCAAATTGTATCCCCCCAAAAAATTCAGATGTTGAAGTCCCAATCCCCAATGCCTCGGAATGTGGTAGTATTTGGAGATAGGGTTTCTATAGAGACAGGGTTAAATTAGGTCATCTGCATGAACCCTAATCCATTATGACTGGTGTCCTTGTAAGAAGAGAAGATTAGGACACAGACTCACACAGAAGGAAGACCATATAAAGACACAGGGAGAAGATGGCCATCGACAAGTCAATGAGAGAGATCTTTGATGAAGCCAACTCTACAGACACCTTGATCTCAAACTTCTAACCTCCACAATTGTGAGAAAATGAATTTCTGTTGTTTAAACCACCAGTTTGTGGTACACTGTTAGAGCCGCTCCAGCAAACTACTCTAACATGTAATCATAAAATCTGTGGATTTTGTTTCCTGGCCTTAAATGCACTAAGCACACCTAAGAAGGCCAGAGAGGAGCATCTAAAGGAGAGCTCCAGGATGCCTCAAGGCAGTGGGAATTCTTCATGTCTTGCCCTGCTCCATTTTTGTTTCCATGGCGTTAACTCTGCTTCTTGTGGGTACCTCAAATTGACCGCATGGTTTGGCAGTGTTTCCTCCAGCCCCAACCTTGAACTCGTGTATATATCTTCTCTAGTTTTGAGGCTATGGTATCCTACATCCTGAACCCCCAGCCCCAGGAGGGGGCGATTCTGGCAGGCTTCTGTGAATCCAGCCTTCCCTGCGAAAGTAGACAGAGTGGATATCACAAGAGCAACAAATAGCTCAGAGGGTCTGAGTTACTAACTGGGGGGTTAATCAGATTGATTTTATCCTGATTCTCCATCTAGAAATTTAGGATTAGATCTTATGGACAGCGTAGTAGCTTCCTAGATGTAAGGCATTTGGCTATATAGTATTGAAGTATTTAATTAAAGGAAGGAAGAAAAAATATATATATATATATTCCAGAAGAGTACATCATTGTGACAATTCTTCTTGTCCCAGGAGCCCCTCATGTGACACTCTATCTGGTCTCTATCCAATCTTCTTCAAGCACTCTGATGATCAAATCATCTCAGATGACAGTTTCCTGGCACTACCATGCTTCTGTCATGCCACACCTGTACCACCACAGATGCTTAGGAGCGCCTGGGGACCTGGACCATGTGGAGGTCTATGGCAGAAGGGGCACTTCAGTGTCCTTGTTCTAATTGTGCTTAAAGAGCACCAAATTTGTGCTGCCCACACAGAAACTCAGCCTCTGGTGTCACAGCTGTTTAATTGCTTCCCTTACAGCCTCCATCCTTGCCCTTGGACTCAGTCAAGGTCCAGGGACTTGGTTGAGTGACAGCTTTTGCTCTGTGCTCCCCTCTGATGACTAAGGCTTTGTTTTTGGGTCAAGCTTGTCACGATTCCTTTCTCCCTTAGGGGAAGCTCTCTCCTAGCTCACTCCTGGTCATTCATGCGGGGACTTCTGATAGGCTGTCCTTCCAACTCCCCAAGCATCCTGAGAGAGCCGAGTGTTCCCTTCAGGACCCGCCAGGGGCTTCCTGTCTCCAGGACCTCTACCCAAGACTCTCCCCTCCCACCACATATGTCTACAGAGAGTGAGCTATGGATGAAAATAAAGAAAACATGGCTGCTCCTTCAGGGACAAGCTGAAATGCTGGCAGTATTTCCCTCTGTATTGTCTGTGTTGTACCTGTCCCTTTCATCTGGTCTCAGACAGGACATCCAGCCTTCGCATTATTACTGCAGCAGATGATGATTCTAGTGCCTCCATTGGTTGACGAGAGAATGACCATGACACATCCTAGCCCTGTCACCTGAGTGCCCGGTGCCTTGTAGATTTTCTGTCACCTGAGTCTTCTTTGAAAACTCAGTGTTACTGTTTGGGTTGCCTCCTGAATTTCCTCAGTGCACCTTGATCATGTGAAGAACTTGAGAGCCTTTCCAGAGACGATAGTCTCCTCCTGGTTAGAACCTAAATAAAAAGTGAACACTCCTGAAGGCTTGAATTTAAAAATCTTTTGTCTGGAGGGGCACCTGGGTGGCTCAGTCAGTTAAGTGCCCAACTTCCGCACGGGCTCAGGTCATGATCTTGCAGTTCTTGAGTTCGAGCCCAGCATCGGGCTCTGTGCTGACAGCTCAGAGCCTGGAAGCCTGGATCCTACTTCAAATTTTGTGTGTGTGTCTCTCTCTGACCCTCCCCTGCTCTCTCTTGCTCTCTCTTTCAAAAAATAAATAAACTGCATGGGTCCAGCCTCTGAAAGTCAGGGTTGACCCGGAGAGTGATGGTTGGAGTCGGCGAAAAAGACACGGAGCCAGCCTCTTCACATGGACTGCTCAAATTTATTTTTCAGCTTAGGGTTTTTATATAGCAAATCCAAACAATCATGCTTAAACAATTTACATTTTTTGAATACAGTCATAGGACTTAACATTTCTAAGTTTTCTTGGCTACAATGATTTCACAGTACATGATTTCTACTTCAACCAATAAAATTTAACCAGGTAGTCATAACAAAGTTCTACATATTCACTACTACATATGGCAGGGTATCTAAGGATAAGTGAAGCTTCAAGCCAGAATACATGAGATCACAGTGCGCTTTGATTGTTTAAATTCAGTGGGCATGCAAAAACAGGATATACTTGTACCCGTGATTATAGGTAATAGACTCTCACAACTCCTTACTAAGAAAGAACAATGTCGGGGCGCCTGGGGTGGCTTAGTCGGTTAGGCGTCCAACTTTTCGCTTAGGTCATGATCTCGCAGTTCGTGAGTTCGAGCCTCACTTCGGGCTCTGTGCTGACTGCCACCTCAGAGCCTGGAGCCTATTTCAGAGTCTGTATCTCCCTCTCTCTCTGACCCTCCCCTGCTCATGCTCTCTCTCGTGCTCTCGCTCTCTCTCTCTCCCCTAGAAATAAATAAAAATATTAAAAAAAAAAAAAAGAAAGAACAATGTCAACATTTATCATAGATGACATATGGAAATGTTTTACGTGGATCAACTAGAATTTGGTCTCTGCATTTACCAATCTCATTCTTTGGCCAGAACAATCCATAAGTTGCCTTATAGGCTTGAGGTCAGCAGGCAAATATTTCTCTAACACTTTTCCGAGAAAGTCCTCCAAAACTAGTAAGTCCTGTTTTTGTCTCTGCTTATGGCATAATATGTATTCTTACTGGCAATTAGACCCATACAAGGAAAATGAATTCTAGGTCTCTTATAGACCCCATGCATACCGGACTGTCCCCAATTTTGCTAATTGCTACAATAATCATTAGACAACATCTGATTGAGGGGATGGGCACGATATTTAGGTACATTCCATTTAGGAGGAAGGGGGGAACTTTGGGCGATTCTGGTTTCATATTAACCCTAGAATAGACTAACAGCAGAAGTGAGAGTAAAAGGTACAGACTAACTAGAGAAGAATTCTTCAGGGGGTTCTTCTGACTGCCTTGTAGTCTTTTCCCACAGGTTTTTCCCTGGGCCTTGCCATCAGGTATGATCTGTGCAGTTTCAGTCTCGGGCAATAAACAATAAAAAATGTGTTTAAATCTTCTGTCTGGAGAAATCTTACAAATGTAAAGAATATGGCAAGGCCTTTAAGAGGCAGTCCTACCTTACTTGACATCACAGAATTCATACTTGAGGGAACCTTTACCAATGTAAAGAATGTGGTAAGGTCTTTAATCACTGCTCAACCTTTACTCATTATCACGGAATTCATACTGGAGCAAACAATGTGAAAAAACTTTTAAGGACTGCTCATACCTTACTTCACATCAGAAGACTCATATTGGAGAATAACCACAGAATTCTAAAGAATGTGACAAGGCCTTTAAGTAATGTTAAACCCTGAATCTTGATCAGAGAATGTATACTAAAGAGGATTTGCAAATGTAAAGAATTTGGCAAGCCCTTTTATCGGAGGTCAGGCTTCATTCTACATGAGAGAATTCATACTGGAGAAAAAACTTACAAAAGCAAAGAATATGGTAAAACTTTTAGGACTGCTCAAACTTACTCCGCATCACGGACTTTATGCTGAGAAGAAACATTACAAAGGTTAACAATGTGGCAAGCCTGTAGCTGAAACTCTCGACTTGCTCAACATCATAACTGTCTTACAGGATAGAAACCATAAAATGTGGAGAAAGTTGCAGTGCTTTAAACTGGAATTCAATCCTTAATCCATATTCCGAAGAGCACACTAGATATAAGCTGTGCAAACATAATGAATGAGGAAAGTCCTTTGTATTAAATACACACTGAAATAAAGAAAGTAACCTGAAAGAAATATTTAGAGGAGTATTTAACTGAACATCAAATGTCAATAAATGTCACAGAATTCACAGTAGAAAGCAGTACATCCATCACTTTATTCAGATATTACTCTACAACAAAATGCTCATTATGAGGACTACTAAAAGTTAAACACTTAGAAAATGTATATGCTATTATGCTTCAAAAGATTAAGTGCATAGATTTTTGCATAGGTAAAATTAATTTCAATATGCACTTTTTTTCCCACATTGACCCTATCTGACATTTGTGACTAGATAATGTTAATGTATTTCTACTCTCAAATTACTTCAGAAATTCATTTATTCCTAGTGGGTTTGGAAAATTATGTGGCTGATTATTTCTGCATCAAAGGTATGAGATGCCCTTCTCCATTAGGTGGGACTCATGCATATCTAATTTTCCATGGAAGATTAAGGATGATATGATATACAATATAGGAAATAAATCTCAACAGAGATGTTGCTTTGAGTTCTAACATTGATGTAAGTTATCATGAAATAGGTGTTCAGAACATGATTCTTCTCCCTTTATTAAAATTAAAACTCTTCTTGGATATTAAAATAATTTACCAACTAGTCTTTAATGAAAAACAGGTGCCAGTGCAGTAAAGTACTGATGTATCTTCTTAATAGCAATAGTTAGAAGTAGACAATGTCAGTTAATGTGGTTGCAATGAAGAAATCCTCACAGAGTCAGAAAGATGATAACGAAGTTTTCCTGAAAGGGGTAAACAATTGTACATACACATTATTAAAGAATGATCTCAGGCCTCAAATCATGGAAACCCGTTTTCTCACATCATTCTGTCAATAGTCAAATGCTTTTCGAAAGCTTGTACTCTGGATCTTGAACGATGAGAAAGAGTGCATTTGAAGCCCATAAAAAGAAATCTCCTGATTTGACATGGAAATTGATTGATTAAAAATATGATGTGTAAGGTGACATTACTTTTTGGACCAGAGAGAGAATTATCTTGAAAATTATTAGAGTTTGTCATCCCCTCGTACTTCAAATAAGTTATTTAGATCATCTGCCAGCCAGAAATGACTTTATTAAATAAACTCTTCTGTGAAATAAATGGTATTTTCTTTTTTACCTGGATGTAAAGCTCAAGTGCTGTTAGTAAGACAAGAGGTTACAGCTAAGGTAGATTGGGGTTTTTTGTTTGTTGGCTATGTTTTCCATATGGAGAAGGGCATACACATCCAGCTTTCATAAAGACTTGCGGGGGGCACCTGGGTGGCTCAGTCGGTTAAGCCTCCGACTTCGGCTCAGGTCATGATCTCATGGTTCGTGGGTTCAGCCCCGTGTTGGGTTCTGTGCTGACAGCCAGAGCCTGGAGCCTGTTTCAGATTCTGTGTCTCCCTCTCTCTCTGACCCTCCCCTGCTCAGGCTGTCTCTCTCTCTCTCTCTCTCTCTTTCAGAAATAAATAGAACATTTTAAAAAAATAATAAAGACTTGGGGGGGGGCGCCTGGGTGGCTTAGTCGGTTAAGCGTCCGACTTTCGCTTAGGTCACGATCTCGCGGTTCGTGGGTTCGGGCCCCGCGTCGGACTCTGTGCTGACTGCCAGCTCAGAGCCTGGAGCCTGTTTCAGTCTGTGACTCCCTCTCTCTCTGACCCTCCCCTGCTCACGCTGTCTCTCTCTCTCTCTCTCTCTCTCTCTCTGTCCCCCCCCTCCTCTCACTCTCTCTCTCTCTCTCTCTCTCTCTCTCTCTCTCTCTCTCTCTCTTTCCTAGAAATAAATAAAACATTAAAAAAAATTTAAAAAAAATAATAAAGACTTGGGGAAAATGCAAAGCAAGAAGATAGGTAGAAAAGAGTTAATTCTGCTATGGACGTGGAAGCAACGGCCCTTCACATTTCCTTGGTGCCTTCATCCCACCCAGAGGTACATGAGACCTGCTGGAGGGGGACCGCTCAGGGGTCCTCCTTAGGAGCCAGCTGTCCAAGGCCTGTTGTGACCTGGGTTTCTCTGACGCCCTTCTCTCTGCAGTATACTAACAACTGTGAGTAGAAAGCCCGTACGGGATCAAAGTTAAACACCGGAGCCACAGGCAGAGCTACAGGATACAAAGAAATGTAAACTTGAGAAAGCTCTAGATGCAGAAATGATGCAGCCACTTTGTGGTTTTGAAATCTATAATCTATCATTGGGTCTTCACAGGTGAGCGTGAATAACAAATGATGGCTGAAAACAAGGAAATTAATAGGAAAAAAAAATCCCAAATTATTCAACCGAATTTTTTTTTTTACCTCTGAACTCCACCATTATTCTAATAAACTCACATTCCTTTCTCCTAATTCTCCTTTTTCAATGTCTGATGCTTATTCTGAGAGTATAAGGTGCAATTTGCAGATTCCTCAAATATAAATTATGTAAATATGGTAGCTTTCCCCCTTATCTGTGCTTTTGCTTTCTGCAGTTTCAGTTACCTCTGGTCAACAGCGGTCCAGAAGCAGACGATTCTGTCTCTGACATATGGTCAGAAGGTCCATCCACAGTAGCCTAGTGCTGGGTCACAGTGCCTACCTCATGCCCCTCACCTCTCCTCATCTCGTAGGCAATTAATCAGCTCTCATCATCACAGGATGAGGATGGTACAGGAAGATATGTTGAGAGAGACCACATTCACATAACTCTTATGATAGTACATTGTAATCATTGTTCTATTTTATTAGTTTATTAGTTATTGTTACTAATCTTTTATTGTGCCTCATATATAAATCAGACTCAGACTGTAATCAATAGTAAATTTCCTGTTCCAATCCCGTCTGTGGAAGGCCCCACCCTGGGGGGAGGAAGCAGATATAAGCTGCATGGTGCCTGGGGCTGATCTCCAGGGCAAACCACCCACGGTGGCCGAAGGGGGCGGGACGGCCACCTTCTCCCAGTTCAGCTTCCTTCTAGCAACTATGCTGACGGATGGAACAGGACAGGAAAATGCAGAACTCTGGTTTGTTGTTTACACTGACATGATCCACAGGCGGTAGGGACAGGCAACCTCCAGGGGTTCCTAGAAGCTGTCTCAAACTCAGGGCCTGAATCTGTCCGTGTCATCGATCTGTCCCAAATTCCTCCTCAGAGCTTCCCTTAAGATGGAACTAAACAGACGACACACAGCTCAGCCTCCAGTTGTTTCTTATTTCCTTTCATGTGGCTTCTCAATTTTAATGTAATTAGCAAGGAGAAGGAGCCCCATTACCAGCGCAGCTGCACTGGGTGTACACAGCTGAGCCTTGGTTCAATTTCCTGTTCCATGTGGTCAGTCTCCACATGTGTTCTTAAAGATCCAGCACATCTGGTGTCAGCCTAGACGGAGTACACCAACTTATTGGGACCCCAGGAAAAACCTAAACAATGATCTGCAACAGCAGTGAGAATCCCAATTTGTTTTTCCCTCCTTGGAAGCCCAGCTTGACCTTGGGCAGCCCAACTGGCAGAAATGTGCTGCCAAAACTCAGAGAGAAACTCCCCAGTTCTAGTCAGAGGACCAGGGGAAGGTCCCTCTGAGTGCCAGCCAGTGTGGCAGGATCTCTGATGGTTTCCCTTTTACCTCCCAGCCCTGCTCTGTCCTGAGGCCAGCCCCAGCTGGTGAACCGCTTTGCTGTGGCAGCAACTGTGACATTTAAAACCCAGAGTGAAAAGAGAGAAAAACCTCACTCTGCCCAGAGGAAGAGAGGGCCCCGGGCCAGAAGGTGTGTGGGTTACCTCAGAGAGAACAACGCTAGAGAAGGTGATCTATTCAGTGTCTGAACTCGTAAGTTCTGGACTTTATTCCTGAGCTGCGCATGTGCTGAATACACCCAAAGGCAACAGCAAAAGCTTCAAGAACTGAACTATGATATAAACCACCATAAATAGACTAACTCCAGAGTGGTGCACGTCAGGCAGACCTGTCTGGTGCAACAAAGATGAAAACCAATGTTTGGAACTACCACACAGAGAATAAGAAACAGAAATTATGGTCAGACCCTAACTCCATTGATACCTGTGAACATGTATATTTAAATTATCATCATGGTCAGTAACAGAAGAATTACAAGGATTCAAACTTTCTGGAAAAATCTAGTGCCCATAAAGGATGTGTTCTGACTATAGTTAAGCCTGCTTGATAGGTAAATGGGTACTTCTCAAATAGTTGAGATTCTTGGAAAGAAATAATTTGTTGACTTTTTAAGCATTAAAAGTCATTGTACAATTATGTAGTTCGCAAAGAAAGGGTCTGCTAATGTGAAATCAAATCAAGACTGTGTCAACAATTTCACAAAATCCTCACCAGTGGGGTACAAATGAGTATCTATCATACCTCAGAATTAAAAGGTGGCAAAACCACTAGAGGAAAAAGGAAAAGACAGTTTTTCCTTAAAGATATGGGAGAGGCAGATTCAGCTCTTTTCAGGGTGTATCTTTTGTTACGTACAATTGAATGAGTCTTAATAGTTAAGAACTTCTAGGAATTAGTTTTGATCAAATTAAATTATAATCTCTAAGAAAATACCTAAGTGCTTGGGGCGCCTGGGTGGCTTAGTCGGTTAAGCGTCCGACTTTCGCTTAGGTCATGATCTCGCGGTTCGTGGGTTCGAGCCCCGCGTCGGGCTCTGTGCTGACTGCCAGCTCAGAGCCTGGAGCCTGTTTCAGTCTGTGACTCCCTCTCTCTCTGACCCTCCCCTGCTCATGCTGTCTCTCTCTCTCTCTCTCTCCTAGAAATAAATAAAAAAATATATTAAAAAAAAAGAAAAAGAAAATATCTAAGTGCTCTACAAATTCATTAGCCATACCAATGAATAATTTAGACAGAGTAATTAATTTAAACTTGTCTTTTCAGATGAAAAACGTTTTGCCTAAAAATAATAATGCTCCTTTCATTTAAATTATTTTTAATACTTATTTATTTTTGAGAGAGAGAAAGAATGAGTGAGGGAGGGGCAGAGAGAGAGGGAGACATAAAATCTGAAGCAGGCCAGATGTGGGGCTTAAAATCACGAACCCTGAGATCAAGATCTGAGCCAAAGTCAGACACTCAACTGACTGAGCCATCCAGGTGCTCCTGTGTTCCTTTCATTTAAAAGTTCAAGGTAACTTTTGTTTAAAGGCCAAGTTTGGTAAGCAAATATGTGGACAGCACTTTTACAGGGAATTTTGGAAATGTTTTTTCTTAATAGTCAACTGAGAAGTATAGAGATTCTCATGTCTTCTTTTTTTTTTAATGTTTTTATTTATTTCTAGGAGAGAGAGAGAGACAGCATGAGCAGGGGAGGGTCAGAGAGAGAGGGAGATACAGACTCTGAAATAGGCTCCAGGCTCTGAGCTGGCAGTCAGCACACAGCCCGACGCGGGGCTTGAACCCACGAACCGCGAGATCATGACCTAAGCGAAAGTCGGACGCTTAACCGACTAAGCCACCCAGGCGCCCCAAGAGATTCTCATGTCTTCAAAATAGTTGGAAAACAAGTCATTTTGTCTCCTTGTATTTAAATGTAGACAGATGCAGTAGAATAAGAATTTTGAAATGTTAATAAGATCTTTCTGAACCTGTGTTATTAGTTATTTAGCAGAATAATAGATTTGAAATTATATTTAAAAATTGATTTACTCCTAGAATTTCTTTTATCTGGTTATATTTTCCTAACTATAGGAAATCTATAGGGATCCAGTGCTCACTGACACAAAGAGAAAAAAATAAAGGGCCTGAACAGAAGGTGGGGAACAGAAATACCATAGAGATTTGGGGATACAGGCAGACTTATATACCAGTATAAACCAGTATAGATATTAAGAGTTTAGTGAGATCCCAGAATAGCAAGGGCTATTTGACAGCTTTTTAGAATCTTCCTAGGCACCAGGGTCAGAAGACGCAGCATAATGAAACTAGAACACAAGAGGAACAGGCAGTTAGTTAAAAGGACAAGAAAGACCTGAAACCTTAAAGTTAGAAATGAGAAACAACTCAGCAATGGCTGAGAGGTGAAATGCGATCTTATTATAGTTTTATATATTAACCAACTAAAGCAATAACTGTGATTAAGTACCCAAAAGCCATACAAACAGTAAATAGGGAAGCCAGGATTTATACCCAAGTAGGCTCCTTCAAAATTATCCAACAGCGTAGGTACATGAATAGGGAATAAACTAATGGAATAGAATGAGTAAACTAGAAAAATTCCATTTACTTAGAATCTTTATTTATGACATTTTAAAATTAGTAGGGAAAAAACTGTACTATTTAAAAGAGTTGGCCTGGACAAATTTTCATCAAAATGAAAAAAAGAAAGACATTGAGGGTGATGAAAGAAAAAGAAATTGGACTCTTTTTAAATCATACATAATAATCAGTTCCAAAATGTGAATTGTAAAATTATAGAACTTTTAGATCTCCATGTAGGAGAATATCCTTACAACTGATACAGAGAAGGACTTCTTAAGCAAGATACAAAAATAGTAACTCATTATCAGAAAAATTAAAATTATACTTTCTTATTTACCTAAAGAGTTTATAAATGAAGTAGGGAGAAAAGGTACAATCTGGAAGAAAGAATTACAACACATGTAACTGATATCAGGTGTATATCCAAAATATATAAATAGTTATAAAGCAACAAGATGACAAGAAAACATGTAGGAACATGGGAAAGGACATGAACAGACTTTTGGCAGAATTGTGTCACAAGGTATATTATATTCAGCACATATAAAAAATTGCTGAAAATCCAGAGGAAAAAACAACCATGTGGAAAAATGCACAATGTAACACATAGCTACTAACTATTTGAAGGCAGGAGCCATTTCATTTACTCTTCTGCTCACTTGGGAATACATATGGGAGATTTTTTAAAAAATGAATATAATTTATTGTCAATTTGGCTTACGTACAACACCCAGTGCTCATCCCAACAAGTGCACTCCTCAATGCCCATCACCCCTTTTCCCCTCTCCCCTGCACCCCCACCCTCAGTTTGTTCTCTGTATTTTTTTTTAAACAGTTTATTGTCAAGTTGGTTTCCATATAACACCCAGTGCTCATTCCCACAAGTGCCCTCCTCCATGCCTATCACTCCCCCTCCCTCTCCCCCACCCCCATCTGCCCTCAGTTTGTTCTCGGCACTCAAGAGTCTCTCATGGTTTGCCTCCCTCCCTCTCCCCCACTATTTTCCCCCTTCTCCCCCATACTCCTCCGTTAAGTTCCTCCTAATCCTCCTATACATGCAAACATACATATGGGAGATTTTAATAGGGGGAAAATTAACACATCACCGAGAACAATCATAATATTAACATGATAACGGAATCTTTTAAAGAAAGACATGAATAACAATTTAAGAAGAGGAAAAAAGAAACAAGACATTGAGTGTGATGAAGGGTAGACTGCTAATGGACAATGTCTGGCTTCTCATCAGATTCATTTTGCCTTTCTCAGATGCTTATTCACTGGTAGCAGTGATAACAAGCACCTTAAAGTCAGGTAGCTACTGGTACAAAAATTAATTTGAGAAAAGTGTGCTGTGTTATTCTAGATCAAAGTGTCAAGTGTAGTTGCTTCCTGTACTTACTTTCAGAAAGACTCAGAGAATCAGACAGTAAATGTGTAAAGTATTTAAGAATCAGGAAGAAATAATATATCACCCAAGTAAACATGAATTGTGTATTAATTTTATTAATATATGTGAGGTGAATGTTGGATCATGATGACCTGCAGTGCCCTCTCTATGGAAGTATTGATGAAATAAACAAGGAGTTGATAATCTCTAGTGGGAAGAATAATAAGTTTAGTTGACCAGTCTTCTTTAAACTTCAGTGTTTCCTGTATTTTTCTGTGTAATTCATCCCACAAGGGAGGCCAGAAATTTTGCGACTATATGCTTTTCCTAACTGACACCAAAGGAAACCTGGGGATGCCAGATCAATCATGAAAGTGAGGTGACAACAGTTGACGGTGGCTGTATCAGTTGGCTGCTCACATTCTGTGTGTGAATCAGCCTTCCTTTTGCTGCTAGATTTGTTCTGTCTCCGTGTAGCTCTGGTTTGGGCTAAGGATAGCAGTGTCTGTGATCAAAAGCTGACTCTTTAGGATAAAACACCCTCTGGAAATTGATCAGCTTAATTTTTGAGGAGGCTCTGGCTACTTCTAGAAAAGGACACAAGACTGGAAGTTTCTAGCCTTGGCTTATCAAGAAAAAATGAACAAATCAGAAAGAGTGGGACCACGCTGATTGATTTTCCATCCTGCCCTCTTCCCAGACTGGACTCCACAGCCTGGTGTCCCCAGTTTGTTTGCTGCCATCCTGCAATGTCTTCCTTCTTTGACTTTCTGCACCATTCACCTTGCCAGTCCCCCTTCCTGAAATGTCAACCATTGTGGGAGAAAAGACTTTAGGTCAGTGATTGAGTTTACTTCAGCTACTTCCCCAATCACACTTCTTCTTGGATACCCAGAAATGTCTTCACTCTTTCCTTGTAGCTTTCTGCTACCAAATCCTTCTCGTTTCTAGGAAACATGGTCTGGACCCACACGTGCACACACACATACTCTGAATATACACCCATTTGCTCAACAGCACTGCATCGCACTGGCCCACTTTCCTTTTATGCTCATCTCACCATTTCAAATTCTTTCTACATATTTAGCCTCTCATTTTTTTATCTACATTCCTGAAGACTAACATTACCTTTCCAGGGTTAGCAATGCCTGTGTATTCGTGAGCCTGCCCTGTATGTTTTCTCCTGGGTTCATTCCATTGCTTCTTCCTCTTCTCTCTGCCTTCTCAGTCGGTCATTTATTCAATTGCCAAACAGAACTTCCACCCAGTGCTAAGGTATTAAGGGCACAAAAATGAATAAATGATGGTCTTTGCCTTTGAGGAAACATAGGAACAAAAATTCTAATGCAATGGGATTGGAGCTGTTTTAACAGTACTATGGGAGAAAAGGAAGGTTCATGCCTCAGAGTTGTCTGAGAAAAGTTATGGAGAGCCAGGTGTACAGAGCATGACATATGTGCTTAACATATGCTTTATATTTTATTCTACGAGATAGATTGGCACACAATCTCCAGTTGTTTTTTTTTCTATTGGCTCCCTTCTCTTGCTCTGATCTCCACTAGCCTAAAAAAAGCCTTTCCTATACTATCTTTTATCATCAGACTTCTTAAAGGAGTCTCCCCATGCTAATTCTTTGCTACCCATTTATTCTAAAAAATATTCAAAACTAAATAAACTGCCAGAATTTTGCTCTATCTGCAGGAATATAGCACATCACTAGTGAGATCATACACATTTATTCCAAACAAGATTGTGATTTAGACAACATAAACTATCGAGAATGGAGGCCTAATTTAAAATCTTTAAATAAAAATAGCGTTAGTATATGTATCTTTTGATGTGTATGATATGGAAGACTATTTCTATGGCTCATGATACTTATCTAGAAAAGTGCCTCATCAGCAACTGTGAGTCGACTCTCTGGCTCAGTCTGGAAATTAGAATATAAACTTTGATCGTCCCTGAGGGATTGACTCTGGATAATGGTGATCCTGGAGAGTTTGATATCTCTAAAAGTTACCCTAAAAGAACAAAGTTTGACTAAAATACTTCTGCAAAGCAGGTCAGGAAAAGCCCTAGAATACCAGACCAGGGATTACTTTGCAACTGTTTTCACTAAATATCTCTAAAATTGCACACACACATATACAGAAATATAGGCATTCTCAAAGATTTTGTTTATAAAATGAATATCATAGTTTGTATGTAAACATGCATACATATACGGGGGTGATTCCTATTTCATTCAAGATCACAAACATTTATCATTTATTTATTTATTTTTAATGTTTATTTATTTTTGAAAGAGAGAGACAGAGCACGAGCCAGGGAGGGGCAGAGAGAGAGGGAGCTATCAGCACAGAGCCCAAAGCAGGGCTCAAATTTACAAACTGTGAACTCATGACCTGAGGCAAAGTCAGATACTTAACTGACTGAACCACCCAGGTGCCCCACATCACAAATATTTTTAAAGTTTTCTTTCTTTCCTTCTTTCTTTCTTTCTTTCTTTTTCTTTGGGGGCGGGGGGGGGTGAAGAACACAAGATGGGTAGGGGAAGAGAGAGGGAGAGGAAATTCCAAGGGTCTCAAACCCTCAAACCACAAGATCATGATCTGAGCTGAGATCAAGGGTTGGATGCTTAAGTGAATGAGCCACCCAGGTTCCCCACAATGTCTGATCTTTTTATTTCTTATTGCCCAACTTTCCTTGAAACACGGATCTCAAAACAATCTTTTTAAGTTTATTTATTTAGTTTGAGAGAGAGAGAGAGTGCACGTGAGCAAGGGAGAAAGGCAAAGAGAGAATCCCAGGTAGTCTCTGAGCTGTCAGTGCAGAGCCCAAATTGGGGCTTGATCCCAATAACTTCGAGATCATGATCTGAGCTGAAATAGAGTCCATCACTCACTCGACAGATGCCCCTTGAAGCTATTTTTAAAATTGCATTATTACATACTACCCAAAGCAATCTACACATTCAATGCAATCCCAATCAAAATTGCACCAGCATACTTCTCAAAAGTAGAACAAACTATCTTAAAATTTGTATGGAACCACAAAAGACCCCGAATANATGGACCTTGAGGGTGTTATGCTGAGCGAAATAAGTCAGGCAGAGAAAGACAAATATCACATGTTTGCACGTATAGGAGGATTAGGAGGAACTTAACTAAGGACCATGGGGGAGAAGAAGGGGGGAAATGGTGGGGGAAAGGGAGAGAGGCAAACCATGAGAGACTCTTGAATACTGAGAAACAAACTGAGGACTGATGGATGTGGGGGGTGAGGGGGGAAGATGGGCATGGAGGAGGGCACTTGTGGGGATGAGCACTGGGTGTTATGTGGAAACCAATTTGACAATAAACTATTTGTAAAATAAAAAAAGAAAAAAATTGCATTATTACAGTGTCAACCATTACTAAAGGTTTTTTAAACGAATGGTGTTCATAGTAGTTTTGGAACTATAATACAACAATTTTTGAAAAGCAGTTTAACACTTCCATATACAGCATTTTGTTCTAAATATTCAAGTTCTAGGAGTGTGAAGATGGTTCCATCAGTTAAGCATCTAGCTCTTGATTTTGGCTTAGGTCATGATCTCATGGTCATGGAATAAATCGCTGTGGTGGGCACGGAGCCTACTTATGACTCTCTCTCTTTCTCTCTTTCTCTCCCTCCACCACTCAAGCTCTCTCTCAAATAAATAAATAAATAAATAAATAATCAAGTTCTGTGCTAAACACAGAAAGAATTTTTAACTATCTTCTTTTTTGGAGTTAAATCAAGTAAGTAAAATAGTGTAAGTATTTTTCTCTGAGAGGCTTGGAAAATGTTACAGGATCAAATGATTTGGCTTTTCCTGTAAGGAAGATAGTGATCTCTGTTTTTCAGAGGAAAATTGAGAAGGAGAAAAACAGTCTTGCCCAGTATATTGAGGTGTGTTGGTAGCAAATCCCCAAGAAGGCAACGCTCTCCCTCAGCAAAAGAATAAAACTGGTTATAATTCTATTAGTTTTCTGCAGTTTTTACTTCAATATTCTTCTCTTTTGAAAACTCCCTCACTTCATATTGTAGGATCCTTCCCTTGAATTTAGTTTTACTGCAACCCCACCACCAAATTAAGCAGTACCAAGTCCCATATTCCCTCAGGTCCTGCTCTCCACTCATCAATTCAATAATTTTAAAGGTTTTTTTTTTTTAAGCATTTATTTATTATTGAGAGACAGAGCATTGAGACACAGAATCCAAAGCAGGCTCCAGGCTCCGAGCTGTCAGCACAGAGCCAGATGCAGGGCTCGAACCCACAAACTGCAAGATCATGCCCTGAGCTGAAGTCAGATGCTTAACCAACTGAGCCACCCAGGTGCCCCATCAATTCAATTATTTTTAATCTGTGATAATGTCTTCTTCTTTTAATACCTTTCCAACTGCCTCCAGCCTCCAGCAGTATGGGATATCCAGAATTTGGAGCCAGAGGATCTGAGTTTGAGTCTCCAAACTCCTGAATAATCTAGACCTCAGTTTCCTCATATATAACATGGGGTTAATAATACTGACCTCACAGAAATGTTGCAAGGACTAAATGTATATGAAAACAATTACACAAATGCTATGAATTATTAATAACTAATATCTATTCTATTGAGAGCCTTGCAAAGAATTTCATTGCAAAGAATTTCACATTCAGTTATTGGTAAATGAAGAGGATATTTTGGGATATCTATGAAGTTTCCTACATTTCTATGCAGAAGCAAGCCTATGCATTAGATGGCAGTCTCAACTTCCATCCGTGAAAATGGCTTGTATCAAAAAAGCAGCATAACAAATGGTGGAGAGGATGTGAAGAAACTGTAAACCTTGTGCACTCTTGGTGGGAATGTAAAATGGTACAGCCTCTGTGGAAAATAGTATGGTAGCCCCTCAAAAAATTAAAAATAGAATTATAATTGGATCCATTCCTGGGTATACACCCAAAAGGATTGAGAGACAGAAGAGATGTTTGTACATTCATGTTCATAGCGGCATCATTCATAAGAGCCAAAAGGTTAAAGCAACCCAAATGTCCATGGATGGATGAATGGATGAACAAAATGCTACGTAAAACACAGTGGAATATTATTCAGTCTTGAAAAAGGATGAAATTCTGACCCCTATGCGATAACATGGATGAACCTTGAAGACTTTATGCTCAATGACATAAGACAATCACAAAAGGACAAATAGTATACAGCTCCACTTAGAAGAGGTGCCTGAAATACTCAATTCAAGAGATACAAAATAGATAGAGGAGTGAGAACTGAGAACGATCGCTTCTTGTGGTGCCAGGGGTCAGGAGGAATGGCAGATGGTAGTTATTGTTAATGGGTATGTGATCCCAGTTTTACAAGATGAAAAGAATTTTGTGGATGGATGGTGGTGATGGCTACACAACAGTGTGCATGTACATAATGCAGTGAAATGTACACTTAAAAATAACTATCATGGCAAAGGTCATGTGTATTTTGCCATAATTTTTTTAAAGAGGCAATCAACCAATGTGGCACATCAAAGTCTGCCATTTCTCATCTGAACTATTGCCTGTAAACAAAATACCTAAAAAGTAAAGAATGTCATTAGAATTTATTTTAGGCAAGTTTTAAAATTAAAAAGCTGGCAATGTCCCATACTCTATAAAGCTCAACTGCATGTAAACTTGCTTCTCACTACCCAAGGCCACCACTTATAAAGGGTACTCCTGTGGGTTGGTTACTTAACCTCTGTTAGCCTTACTTTACTCTTCTGTGAAATGGGAATATCAATTTCTTTCTAGTCAGGGTCTTGTGAGGATTATTGTGAATGATGTATGCAAAGGGTCTCATGCACATGTGGCACAGCTAGTTCTCAATATGTTTGTTTCCTTTTATAGATCAATTCATTGAAATGTGAATTAATTATACATTGAGGGTCACAATCAAACAGGGAGGTCACAGGGGCGCCTGGGTGGCTCAGTTGGTTAAGTGTCCTACTTCGGCTCAGGTCATGATCTTACAGTTCATGAGTTCAAGCCCCACATCGGGCTCTGTCCTGACAGCTTGGAGCCTGGATCCTACTTCGGATTCTGTGTCTCCCTCTCTTTTTGCCCCTCCCCTGCTCATGCCCCGTCTCTCTCTCAAAAATAAATAAACATTATTTTTTAAAAAGAGGGTCACAGATATATATGAAAGGGAAGATGGTGAGCCCAGTCTTTTTCTTGAAAATAGTGAGGACTTTGTGGCATAGTAGCATCAGATGTACACTTAAGTATCAATTTCTTTGGGGCATCACATCTTTTGGGCATCACCTGCCCATCTAGTCCACACTGTCTCCACCAATGCGGAGAGCCTCTCCTAGCAAGGGACAAAAATTATTTGCTCTCATTTGCTCTGCCTGAAAGATGTCCCTGCATATGTTTTTAAGCAGCAAAGACTGAGCACCCAGAGGTATAAAAACTACATATTTGGGTGGACTTGGGAGGAAAATGTGTGGATGAGTCTGAAAACATTTTAAAATTTATTTCCAAAGTTGTATCTTGTTCTTTTTTAAAAAATTTTTTAAACATTTGCTTTGCTTTTCAAAGCTATCTTGTACAGAATCAACTGCTCCCATTACACTAATTAGCAATGTAAATATTTTAACAAACTCTGTGGGATTACTTTACCTCAGCTTTAAGCAAATGTATAATTTAACACCACCAGGACAACTTGCATCACCCCACCATTCGATGCTTCTCAGCCTTGAATTCATTACATGATCAAGAATTGTACAGTTCTGAAATCAGAAATGAGTTTGTAAAGTAGAAGATAAGGCTCTGCGTTCCTTTCAGCTTCAGGAACTCTCAGAACAGGATGCACATCGGAATTTCTGTCGGCGTTGCTTACATCAAAGAGAACGAACTGTACGCATCTTGAACCCTTGGCCTATTAATTACTATACTCATAGGAAAGGCTAATTATATTGCTAATCAGGAGAAGTTCACCTCGAACCATGTTTGCCTAAAAACTCCAGTTCACGGTCATTAAATGACACCTATGTAATCCCGCCATGCCCCTCCCATTGTGTGGAAGGAGGCTTGTTTGGGGGTGGGATATGCAAAATTTTTCTTTCTGTTGGTTTTTCCATCCCTCCTCTGCTCTTGTTCTTACTGCCTCTCAGAGTGCGGTATTTTTGAAAGTTTCTGTCAACAAAGGAAGTTTCAGCAATAACGAACTAACCTATAAACGTGGAATAAATGCAACTTTGCATGGGAATGGTTGCATTTGTTTGTCCTATGATCCACCTGTAAATTGCCCGTATGATTCCTCATTAGAATGAGTGCATCTGGCTTAGACCCTGGGGCCATTCTTCCGGGGCTCCAGCCTGCCTTGCGGTTTTGAGGAGTCAAAGGAAACGTGATGCAGCTAAGTGTCAGTGTTCTGTGCTCTGTGAGAACTTGAGTCTGAAGCTCTCTCTTCCGTGACAGAACCAGACTCTCAAGTGTGTTAGCCCTGAAAAGGAACAGGACAATTTCTGTGTATGTCTTTTTTTTTTTTTTTTTTTTTTTTTTTTTATTTTTTTTCA
>NW_027531522.1:1029845-1047469 GCF_008692635.1 Crocuta crocuta | reverse complement strand
TGAAAGAAAATTTTTTTTTTTTTTTTTTTTTTTTTTTTTTTTTTTTTTGGTACATTTGATCACCTACCAGAAGGAAGACAGGATTCATTTTCACAATTCAGGATCCTCACTCAATGAAGGAATATGATTAACATAAAATAGTAGGTTTTTGGAAGCTATGGACACATCTTAATTAGATTTCTGCAGAATACTTAATACTGGGCAGGAAAGAAACAGGAAACATTTGGTTTTTAAGTGGTATTTCTGGAGGGAAAAAAACCTCTATTAGTTTTGACTTTGGCTGCCTCTGTTTGAAGAAACACATAATTTTAGTATTAGGACTTTCCTGAAAGGAAATAATAACTAAAAGCAGTAGTTGCCATTTAATAAGTCACCGAAGTTTCAGTCCTTACATATTCTTTTTAGTCCTTAATATCTCTGAACTAGAGTATACACATCTCTGTGAAGGCATTAATAGTATCTATCTTGTCATACAAATAAGAAAAACAATGCTCACAGAAATTAAAAGAATTGTACAAAATTCATGCAACTAGTAATGGAGTGAATCTGGATGATAAAGGCCACTTTCTTCCCATTAGATTATAAAGGCCACTCTCCACAAAATTATCCAAGTTTCTTTTTTTTAGTCCAAATTTCTTGATTCAAATAGTTGGCATGTTGGAATATGAAGAAAATAGTTTTGTAATAAGAACCCTGAAATACTTCTGTGAGATGATGATAATTATAATGATGATGACAACAGTAACAATTAGAGCTAATATATGTTAATTATGTATTATATGCCTCTTACTGTGCTAAGTTATTATAATGATAACATCATTTAATCCTCAAAACAGCTCTATGATATAAATAATATTCTTACTTTTCACCATTTTCTAGATGAGTGCAGTGAGGCACAGAAACTTTATACTAATTGCAAATATGTATTATAATTGTGTATAACTAGTAAGTCATGGAGCCAAGAGGTCAACTGACAATAAATTAAATTAAATGTGTGTGATGAGTCCTAACTTTCCTTTTTACTGCTAATGTAAAACAAGAGTTGAGTTTTGTATGGGAAAAATAAGCCAAAGTAAGTGAAATAAACTCTATTAAAATGTAATGGTATGGAAGGGTCTGAAGAACTAAAACATGCTGAGTGTTGTAGAATAGAGAGTATTTTTGAAGCACCTTCATAAACTGGCACTTTAATGGCTCCAGGATATTTTCATTCTATTTACTCTCTTTCTTACAATTACTCCCTGGCATACTTATCCCTAAGGATTCTCTACACTTGTAACATCTGGAATGTTTGTTTGCCTCCTTTTGCCTAAATATGTTCAAGATCTCCCCGAGGTAATCTTTTATATTACGATGTCAACAGGAGATACTAACACATATGTGTTTTGACTGAAGATTTCTCACACCCTAGTATCTGACCATACAAAGTGAATGAATGTTTGTTAGTTCCATAATTTTTAAAGTTAAGCATAAGGTTTCTAAAATCCTTGGTAACTGAGTGGAAAACAGGGACTTGATTCTATGTTTTTAAGTTATTTCCTTCCAAAATTGATTCTACTTGGATCCTCCATCCATCGTTACCACATTGTGGTGTGTGTATCTACCCAGGAGCACCCTTATAAACACTTTATTGGATTACTGGATTCACTATTAAGTTTCTTGAGTGGTAACAATCTGCATCATGCTGATAAATTAAGAATACTCAACCCAAATGTCTGTTGGCAGATGAGCAGATAAAAAAGATATAGTATATATATCCAATGGAATGTTATTCAACCATGAAAAAGAAGGAAATCTTGCCATTTGTGACAACCTGGATGAATCTTGAGAGCATCATGCTAAGTGAAAATCAGACAGAAGATAACACACATGATATCACTCCTATGCAGAATCTAAAAAAGCTAAATTCCTAGAAGTAGAGAGTAGAATGGTGGTTACCAGGGACTAGGGGATGGAGCAAATGGGGAAATGTTGGTCAAAGGGTACAAACTTCGAATTATAAGATTAATAAGTTCTGAGGACCTAATGTACAGCATGATAATGAAAGCTAATGATACTGTATTATATACATAAAAGTTGCCAAGGTAGTAAATCTTAAATTTCTCACAACAGAAAGAAATGGTAATTGTATAAGATAGAAGTGTTAGCTAATGCTATGGTGGTAATCATTTTGCAATATATAAATGTATCAAATCAATACTTGGACTTCTTAAACTTATACGGTGTTACATGTCAATTTTATCTCAGTAGACCTGGAAAAAACAAAAAAAGAGTCTCCCCACTCCACCAGAAAAGAATATCCACAGGATTACTGTTGGATCAGAGAACCCAATGGCTGGTTTATGTTCTCTCTTTCTTCTCAACCAACTCCAGGAAATAAAGGTCTTCAATTACAGGACTAATTCTCAAATGGCTTCCTAAGTCATTCAACCAAAGGGCAGTTCCAGTCAGCCACCAGAAGTTACAATGAGTTTTACATCTGTCCTCCCCCAACATCATATCTGTGTGCGTGAATGAAAACTGGTTACAAATGAGCATCAAGACAAACATTGACCTCTGTGGAACTCAAGAAACAAACACTAGGAATGGGAGTTCAGGAACAGAGATTGGCTTCAGGGTAAATGTCACCTTGTATACTGATGTCAATTGTTTTGCACATTCTTAGAATCACTGTGGGTTCCCTTTCAGCTCTTAGTCCCTTCTTGGTGTGCTTCTTCCTTTATTTCAAGTGCTCATCACATTTTCTTTTACTTAAAAAAATTTTTTTAAGAGAGACAGAGCGCGAGCAAGGAAGGGACAGAGAGAGAGAGAGGGAGACACAGAATCCGAAGCAGATTCCAGGCTCTGAGCTGTCAGCACAGAGAGTGACATTCTCACCAGAACCTTCTTGCCCAACACCCTTAGGTGTGTACTACCAACTTGATGTGTGACCTCAGGCAAGTGAATTGACCCCAAGGGCCCTACTTTATAAATTAGGGAGTTGAAGTAAATTATATTGAAATTTCCCTTAAATTCCCTCCTGCCACACCCCCCATCCTCCAATCCAAATGCCCTAAGGAAAAACACACAATTTTAAACAGCTGCCACAATCCAGAGAGGGTTTAAAAAACAAAAAACAAACCAAGAAACCCCTCAACACATTTCACATTTTTAAAAAGCCATGTTAGCTATAAATATTTTCAAGGAAAGATGTCAAATTCTTTACTTTCTAAAAAGATTATAAACTCTACTTCATGTCCTCAATTTTTGTCCTCTTTCCCTACCTCCAAAAAAGGTAGTTTGTATTATAAAGTACTTACCTTTATTATCTTCATTAAATTTTCCTGGAGAACATACCCTCTAAAATGAAAGTATTTTTAACTTTGTTTAATGTTTTTTTATTTTTATTTTTTTTTTTTTGAGAGAGAGAGAGAGAGAGACAGAGGGAGACAGACAGAGCGTGAGTGGGGAAGGGCAGAGAGAAAAGGAAACATAGAATCCAAAGCAGGCTCCAGGCTCTGAGCTGTCAGCACCGAGTCCAACGTGGGGCTTGAACTCATGAACTGCAAGATCATGATGTGGGCTGAAGTCAGACGCTTAACTGACTAAGCCATCCAGGAGCCCCTAAAATGAAACTTTTTTTAAACTATAGTTTTCCCGTTAAGAATCCAAAGCAAACACTTTTATTTTGATGATGATTATTTCAAATGTTATCTAGCCAGGTCACAAGCCTCAGTGGAAGTATCTGATACTGAATGAATTTAGATCAAGGTAAAAAAAAAAATGACCACAACAAAAATCACCATTAAGCAAGAAAGACATGTTCTTCCTTTATATTCACTGTATTACTGAGACATAAAGAGCAAGAGGAAAAGAAAGCCTATGCAGCAGATGCTATTTGAGGTAGCTTGAATTCACTTTACTAACTGCATGTTTCAATTAAATTACAATGATATTATACAGCTCCTCCCTACCCACAACACAATGCAAAGCAATAACATAAGTTCAAAATTCGTAAAGAAAAATCAAATAAGTATCCCCAATGAGATGTTAAACTGTGGACTATTTTAGAAAATGTATGATTCTTAGACTCTGTCTGTCCAAATAGATGAAGTCAAAATACTAGTTTTGATGTGCTTGAACTAGCAGTATGCATATGTAAATGTTTATAGGTCCTCAGAGCCGAGAAACTGATAGCAGGGAGGTAAGTGGCCAAATATTAATAAAGATTAAGAAAGCATCCAGGCCAACTTTTTGAAGAAGTTATGCATCCAGACAAGTTAGACAATTTAGATAAGATTAGTGGGGAAAGAATGTTTTAGTCTCAACGATCTGAGTATCATTTATATTAGTAATCCTGTATTAACAATCTTCCATTTAGTTGTGGAGTGTCAGCTCATAAGGGAGCAATTCTGCAAATGTTTTACAGGCATATGTGGCCAAGATGGGTTTCAAATGCAATGCCTAACCACCTCTAGCCTGTAGAGACACTGAGTAAACATTTATTGAATGATGAATAAAGAATGAAGGGATGAAATTCATTTTTGAAAAGTTTATTTATATATATATTTTTATTTTTGAGAGAGAGAGAGAGAGTGAGCAGGGGAGGGACAGAGAGAGGGAGAGGGAGGGTACCCAGCAGACTCTGCACTGTCAGCACAGAGCCTGACATGGGGCTTGAACTCACAAACTATGAGATGCTGACCTGAGCTGAAATCAAGAGTTGGACACTTAAGGGGTGCCTGGGTGGCTCAGCCGGTTAAGCGTCTAACTTTGGCTCTGGTCATGATCNCTTTTCTGAAAAAAAAAAAAAAAAAAAAAAAAAAAAAAAAAAAAAACAGTCAGACACTTAACTGACTGAGCCACCCAGGCACCTCAACAGGAATGAAATTCATTTTAAAAATAGCCTACTGAATCCATTATACTGATTCTGGCAAATGCTTCCCCAAAGGAAAGAAATATCAAGTAACAGTTCAGTATAGATGAGGGTGGGTACTCAGCTTGGATGGAGGCATAGAAAGGTCCCAACAAAGATTCACCAATCCAAAGTCTAAGCCATTCCTAGCCCATCACCAGGAAGCTGTAAATGGTGTTTAGATCATTTGAAGCATGATTTCATCTTTGATACCTCTGTGAAGATCAAACTCTATTTTGAGCATTTACAGAGCGGGTAGTCTTTGGAATTTATCTTTTTTTTTTTATGTTTACTTTTGAAAGAGAGAGAAACACACACACACAGAGGGGAGTGGGGACAGAGGATCTGAAGTGAGCCCAATGTGGGGCTCAAACTCACAAACTGTGAGATCATGACCTGGACCGAAGTCAGACGCTTAACCGACTGAGCCACCCAGGCACTCCTGGAATTTATTATCTTGAAGTGATTACTTTAATAAGATTGCAACCTTTGAGAAGTCACTATTGAGTGTGTGCTTCACTTTCCTTATTAGTAAACACAGACACCTACCTTACCGGTATTTCCTTTAAAGAGGAACATCGTGCACGTAAAAGGAGATCATGCACTTGAAAGTTTGCACATTTAAAAGAGAGTTAGTAAGACCCACAGACCATTTATTATATTTTCTTGCCTGAGAGAATCACCAAATAGGTGTGTTACCATGGCAAGAAAACTTACAAATGGTTTGAGGAATACATTTAATGATTTAACTTATTGTAAAGTTGAGAGCGCAAGGCAGAGGCAAAAATCAGGAAGAAGGTGGAAAACTCTAGGCTGGTGAAGTCTAAATTAAGGCAATGCCAGTGGAATAGAGATACAGCTGCCTTTGAGGACAAACTGAAGCGGGCTGAGGTTCCTGTATAGATACGGCAGGGTGGAGTTCCCCAGCTTCAGAAAGCAGGACTGAGTGCCTTCCTTTCCCTAGCTTTCTCTCCTGGGCTTGACACCTGTTGTGCTGGGCTCACTTACAAGGTGCTGTGAGCTTGCAGGGTGGGGTGTGCTTCTGGCAAGTCTGTCGAGCTCTGTTTTCTCTGAGCCTCTCTGCCCAACATTGGATGGGTGGGATAAACTGGAATGAGAGGTAAGAGGTCTGGGCTTATTCCTCGATTCTTTTTGAAAAGTAATAAAGACGACATTCTTAGAGCCTCAGCTCCTTAGGGCTCATTTCCAATTTGTTAGAAGCGATTCTGAATATGTATGCAATTTACTCCCGTAAACATCTGACAGAGAAGATGAGTGTCTCCTGGATGAAGGTAGAGAATTAGCCCACTAAAAGAGCTTAAAAGCAGAAAAAAAAAAAAGTGACTTAGAAGACAAAAGCAAAGCAAAACCTACCCTTTCTGGAGCTATAAACAGATATGAACCTATTCTAAAAGAGAGGGACTTTGAACATTGTAAAAAAGCTGTATCTTATGCCTAATAAACATTTCCACTTCAAACTCAATGTGTAAAATTTAGAATTCATTATTTTCCATCCCAAATCCCATCTCTTGCTGTTTCTGGGACCACAGTTCTATAATTTGTTCACACAACTAGAATAGGATTGTGTCGGGGCACCTGGGTGGCCCAGTGGGTTAGGCTTCCGACTTGGGCTCAGGTCATGATCTCACGGTTCATGGGTTCAAGCCTGGTGTCCGACTCTGTGCTGTCAGCTCAGAGCCTGGAGCCTGCTTTGGATTCTGTGTCTCTCTCTCTGTCACTATCCCACTCATGCTCTGTCTCTCTCTGTTTCTCAAAAATGAAAAAATGTAGAAGAAGAAGAAGAAGAAGAAGAAGAAGAAGAAGAAGAAGAAGAAGAGGAGGAGGAGGAGGAGGAGGAGGAGGAGGAGGAGGATTGGGTCTATCTGAGGCTTCTTGAGGCCAGACTTCATACTTCATTGTATTTCCATCCTATATCCTCCCTGATGCCTCCTGTAGATTTTACTGAAGATTTCATGGGGAGACAGAAGAGGTCTCTTCTCCTCTGCTCCATCCCCTCACCCTCTAGCAAAAGGGAATGAAATGGCCCTTGGGCCTCCCATTCTTTGCCCAGAATCTTTTCTTAACTTTTCACTTCTACTCAGCAAAACAAAGCCCTCAAATGGCTGAATCTAATTCTCCTGGAAAACATTTCTGCGATTATTTATTATTATAAATTAAGTATGTTCTTTGGTGGGGGCAGGGGTGATTGTGTGTGTGTGTGTGTGTGTGTGTGTGTGTGTGTGTCTCCAAGTATGCTTATCAAGTTATTCCTCCACCAAAAATAGATCTCTTGAGGGGGACAGGAGGAAAGGGGAAATAATATTCATTTCTGTCATGACACCCACGGCAAAATTTCAATCATTCTCAATTCCTTTGCCTCTGTTCAGAATTCATTTACCAACTCTGGCCATCAAATATCCTTAGTAGCCCTCAAAGTCACCTCTTTCTCTCCATGTCCACTATCAGATTGTGGCACTCACTATTGAATAGTCTTTAATAACTCCCATGATCAAATACATCTATACTCTGACTGGGCATGTGGGCCTTTGGCCAAGCTCATTCATTTTATAGCTTTATTTCCTATGCCTCTCCAGCCATATTTAAGCATTTTGGTTTCCTCCAGGTCTCTGTTTGTCTGCATCTGCTGTTCTATCTGTCTGAGAAGACCTTCCTTCTCCTGTCTACCTAGTGAGCTCCTAAAAAGCCTTATGTCTCAAACCAAATACCTCCTCTGAGAAGCCTTCCCTAACTACCACCCTATTCTCCTTGCCTTTACTCAACCTCTCAATCTAGACCCATATAGAATTACCAACTTTCCCCTTCATGCTCCCACAGCCTCTTGTCCATCTCTCTGTTATAGCATTGATCATCTTGATAGAGTGTTCTTTATCCATTAAAGTCTCGGTGCTTTTCTCAACAATTTCATTGCATTTTCTTTTTTTTAGAATTTTAATTTTTTTTAATGTTTTATTTATTTCTAGGAGAGAGAGAGAGACAGCGTGAGCAGGGGAGGGTCAGAGAGAGAGGGAGACACAGACTCTGAAACAGGCTCCAGGCTCTGAGCTGGCAGTCAGCACAGAGCCCGACGCGGGGCTCGAACCCACGAACCGCGAGATCGTGACCTAAGCGAAAGTCGGACGCTTAACCGACTAAGCCACCCAGGCGCCCCATCATTGCATTTTCTAAAATATATTAAAGATATAAAACATATTTGATCTATTGCACCTATTTCTTCTAGAGCATTCTTTCCCTTTTCGTGTTTTTGGTTTTTGTTTGTGTTGGTTGATGTTTCTAAGGGGCATGCCACATTCAGTTAAACTTACTAATTGTTCTCCTATATGATTGCTTTTAAATGTAAAATATTAAAAAAGTAAATGTAAAAGACTTTTCCATCCAAATATTTGATAGATATTAATTTTAATTTTTTCTAGACTTCTGGTTTGATTTTTTAAATCTAACTTTTTAATCCTTATGGTATTTCTCTTGTGTATGGTATGACACAACAATCTAATTGCGCATTTGGCTAAAAGTTAGCCAATAGTCCTAAAATCATTTATTGAATAAAATTTTTCTCCTATATGGCTTTTTATGGCTTTATATCACATGTTAACTTCTGTGTCTTTTAGCAAACCATAAAGGAAAATAATTGGTAAAGTTAACTCAAATTTGTTTTGAACTGTTTAACCAGTTTCTTTGGAAAAACAACAAGAATAGCGTAGATTGGGGGCGCCTGGGTGGCTCAGTTGGTTAAGCGTCTGACTTCTGCTCAGGTCATGATCTTGCAGTTCATGGGTTCATGGGTTCAAGCCCCACATCGGGCTCTGCTGGCAGCTCAGAGACTGGAGGCTGTTTCAGATTCTGTGTCTCCCTCTCTCTCTGACCCTCCCTTGCTCATGCTGTCTCTCTCAGAAATAAATAAAACATTAAAAAAAATCATTTAAAAAAAAGAATAGTGCAGATTAAGAAAGTAAAAATCTACCTCGCTATTTATTCGACTAGGATAGCCAGCTGCAAGATGAACAGCCTTCTTCCAAGGGTACACCGCAGCTCTAAAATGTCACTATAGCCATTGTTTTTGAGTAACTACTGCTTCCTTACTCATTGGAAAAACATGTTGGCCTATAATAGTATCAACTATTAGACACTTTAATTTTTGATATTATGTCAATAGGAATGAAACATCCCATTCTTCCTGGGAAGTTCTAACTCACTTTGACACACAGAAATGGCCTTGATTTTACAATTCAGAAACAGAGCTTCAGATAAGACGTTCTTGAATACGGCATTCCACGTTTATCCAAGCAAACAAACCCTGGGTTCATTCTGCAGTCCAAACCTCATGTTGACTCTTTTCTCTCTCAGCCCTGCTCTGCTTTGATTTTATCAAAACTCTGTCTCATGGTTCCTCTGGTGGGAGGTCTCCATTGTTGCAATGAGCCAATAAACTTGACAAGGAGCCCACAGGTTTTTGTCCTTAGTGGTCTTAGGCAGATCAGGTTGCACATATTGTTCTATTCTGGTGTTAGTGCCATACTCTTAATTATTATAGTTTACTAATTTTTTTCATTGTTATCAAAAGGTCTCAAACTTTTTTGTCTTGAACCCTCTTTTACATTCTTAAAAATTATTTGAGGACACCAGAAAGTTTTTGCTTATGTATTATATTTATTGATAATTACCACATTAGACATTAAGCCGAGGGGCATCTGGGTGGCTCGGTCAGCTAAGTGTTCGACTCTTGATCAAAGCTCAGGTCTTGATCTCAGGGTCATTAGTTCAAGCCCAGAGTTGGGCTCCATACTGAGAGTGAATCCTATTTAAAAAAAAAAAAAGAAATTAAGCTGAAAATNAGAGCCTGGAGCCTGTTTCAGTCTGTGACTCCCTCTCTCTCTGACCCTCCCCTGCTCACACTGTCTCTCTCTCTCTCCTAGAAATAAAAAAAAAAAAAAAAATTTTAAAAACACTAGTAAATTCATTTTTTGTTAACATTTTTAAATAGAAAATAACTGTGGTTTCCAAAACAAAAGAAATTTAGTGGTAGAAATGACATTCTTTTTCATTCTTGCAAATTAATGTCTGGCATGATAGAAGACATTTGCTTCTGCACTAAATCTCTCGCGATAACGCGTCAGATGTAGCCATTAGAAAGCTTCAGTTGTATACTTGTGAAAGAATGGATACCAAAAAAGGAGTGAAAAACAGCCGTAATATCACGAAAGCAATTTTGATTTTTTGAACCCCTTGAACGACCTCATCTGCTTCAAGACCACGGTCTGAGAACCACTAGTCTTAGCCTTTCTAGTTTATGTGGGTTCTCAGGTGAATTCAAGAATATTACTGTCTCTTATTTAGGAGGTAGTAATTATGTATTTAACATCTTGTCTTCTCACTGAAAGGATATCCTATGTCTCCTCAGTTAATAAAATATTTTATAATTTCTCAGTAGTCGCATTTTTCTTTTTTCAGGTTTCCTACATTACTCATTTTTTCTTCTTCTGTTTTTTCTTTCTCATTCTGGTTATTTTATGTCCTTTGTTTTTATTGCGAATGGGATCCATTTTCCATTGTACCTTAACTGGTAAATGTTGGCCCATTTTGTTTGTGTCCAGTGGGTTAGCTATTGTTATGTTAAACGGTATATTTGATATGCTGTTTTTTAAAGAAGTAACTTGAAATTCTGAGTCTGTTTACAAGTTCGTATTGATATAATACTCTCAATATTCTGGTACCCTCATGTATCAGATGTGATACACGATATTCTGAGAAAAACCCACCGTTCAATTTCTAGATTTCAAAGATATCTTCTGAGGAAGGATCTTGAATATGCTGATTGCCTTTTTGGCATCTGTTCAAATGATCATGTTTTTTTAAGACACATGCATTGATTAGGATTAGATGGACCTCTGACCTCTGTTCTCTTCTAGAATTTTCACTTAGGTATCATCGTGAAAGTCAAGCCCATTTAGATGAACAGAATCAAAGGACATTTTGACTGTGCACCTGTTGAAGGGGAGGAAGGCATAACGATGCACAAAACGTCCTTTGAGGCTGTTCAGGTGAATCTGGTCAGGATGCACCCACCCAGTGACCCCAGTCAGGACTTCCAGGACCGCGAGGGAAGGACCGGAAGCAGAGGTTCCAAGCTTTCACGCAGCCTGAGCCCCCAGTTCTCTGAACAGCCAAAGTGAATTGGTATCGGGAGGCAACTTCATGAGTCCCTTTCCCTCTCGGATCTAAAACCGATGCTTATTTTCAGCCCGGAGGCTGCGGGTGGCAAGAGCCCCACGTAGGCTGGGGAAGTTCTCAGGGAGGCTGGGAGGGGACACGGCGCCTTAAAAATGAGGTGAATTTGCTCCAGGACACTGGGGCTGTCCGAGCGGTTCCAGAGACCCGGGGAGTGCCCAGGTGGGCGCTCTGCTCCCCTTCCCCCACGCGCCCGGCACCACGCCAGGGAGGCGCGCGCCGCGTCCCGGGAAACCCCCGAAGCCGCCCTGCGAGGCGCCGCGGCGCGGGCGGCGGGCGCACGGTGAGGACGAAGCACCTTCCCACGCCCCGGGGAGGGGAGGNCCGGGAGACGCCGAGGGGGAGCGCGAGGGGGCGCGTGGAGGTCGTGCGGGAAGCACCCACGGGGAGGAAGCGCCTCGCCCCGACGGCCTCCGGGGAGAACTTGCGGCCGCGCTGCGCCGGGTCGGCCCCAGGGAGCGCTTGCTCGGGGATGATTTCTCTAGAAGCAGGTCGGTGGGGCAGGGGTGCTGGCAACTCCGTACGCGTCTGGAAAGTTTTCTAACTTTTCTAAACCAGAGCCTGTGATCGCTGTTGAGAAATAGGGGAATCTTCCCAGCAACGATGTCATTTCCCTTGCTCACTGACAGCCCTGTTGTGTTTTCCAGTAGTTTCTATTTGCACCTTGCTAACATTTTCCTAAGAGAAATTTAAAACAAAGTTTTAAGTGATAATTCTTACTACTAGAATGGTAATTGGATGTCAGCCTAGACATAGCTTTGTAATGGTGCTAAAATTTTAAAAGAGAGCGAGCGAGTTTTGGAAATCCAAAGAATCCGCATGGGTTTCCTTGTTTCTGCTGTTTTCTTGGTGATTGTAGGTGCTCTTAAAGCCTCTTCATTTTTTTTTTTAGAATTCGCATCCACCCAGTGCCTTTAGATTTGTTTTAGGTCAGTACGAGAAATGAGGTGCTTTGTGCTCCTTGTGAGTTATGTAAAAATGCTAAAACTAAGGGGAAAAATACAGTTCTGCCATTCTACCCAAATGTTTGTTAAGTTCAACTTCTAATTACCTTCCCCAGATCCTGGATGCTTATCCCTGTAACCCCAGGACTCTGTTGTGTGTCACAGCACAGGATCATAGCTCTAGCCTGGCCGCTTTGTAACTTGTACCTGAGCATTATTATTTTGCGTTACTTTCAGGCTTTTCTAAAGGCAGGTGATCAAGTCGACAAGTTCTCTCGATTTGCTGGAGCCGAAGTTCCAAGTTTTGACAGATAAATCAGGGTCCGTGTTATTCATGCCATATTGATTTTTATTACATGATAAAAGATAATTGTTTTCAAATGGGAAAATTTAGAGATGTATACGATTTCAGCGATAACTTGTTTTTTATGAATATATTAATGTGATATCTAGCATGTGAAAAATTATTCTCATTTGTCTTAGTCCTTTTTGATTATTATTGGTGAGGAGAAAAAAAGTGCAAAGCAAAAGAATCAGCTTGGTGGTCTTTAATACCAACTTAGCATATCTTATTTTCAGAGAGTTTGGTCGCATCATGAAAGGGGATAGCATTGTCTTGCACACCCTTTTTCAACTGTATCTTTACAGCCTAAATTTTTTGTGTGCATATTTGAAAAATAACTTTTCTCTGTTAAATCCAAAGTATTTGAAGGCCCATTAATTGCTACAAATAGTTGGGCGAATGAGTAAGTATTTGTAAGTGCAAATCTACTTTAAACTATATGAATGTGGGTTATATAAAGTTTTGATGTAAAAATGTATCATTTTTATAATTTCTGCAATGTGTATGCTCTAAACTATTCATTTCCAACTTCTTCTTCTTTCTTCTTATTCATTGTTACAGACGCAGATCCCTTCATTAGCCTCTCCCCTAGATCTGTAATTTGAAAGATTGTATCAAATAAAACAAACTCCCTTTCCTTGGTAATAGGAAACAAACTCAGTCATCCATTACGGGGTAAATAGAAGGTTTCCACTTTCAAAATAATTCGCAGAAGACCCCTTACCACACTGGACACATAGGGAGTCAAGAACCTCAAGTCGGGGAACATTAGTCTTCTGAATTGAAGTCCTCTGTCCTTGAACACCAAATTTCTACCATGACCTTTGACTTGGTCTTTTTCTTGACTCTACAGTTTACCAGCCTTATGACCTTAAAAACTCTCTCTAATCCTCAGAAAATGTGGATTCTTTTCTAAAATTGTGAATTACAGCAATGCTTTTTGGAAATGTTTTTTTGTGAGTATTAAATGACATAATGCATATAAAACTGTAACTATGGTGGGCACCTGGCATATAATAAACAGAAAAATGCTAGCCACTGTTACTGTCCACTTTTCCTGAGGTGTGAGGATGATTACACCATGTGGTTAGGTTTATGTCTATTAGCCATTCCTTTGTGACAACACAAAAGCTCATGTAGAAGTTATAAGGTTGATAGCATAAAAACTGAATTTGGTCTTTGGATATGTTTATATTGGGTCAGCTCATCAACTTAACATAATTGAATACTTTAAAACTATTTACCAATATTTTAAAATCAGTAAATTTTACATACATTCCCAGAGCCCTAGCTTTTCCCCAAAAAACAAGAGGGCCCGGCAAGGTGGAGTTTGCAGCTGTTAGCAGCTCCAGCCAGGTGTGGTTGCCCAGTCTGCATGGGGCCCGTACACTCTCTACTTTGCCACAAGGCCTCCAGTCCCTGCTTTTACTTCATCCATACCAGCTTCACTCATGCATGTCATCTCCTTTGCCCCCTGCAGACATTTTAGGTTGTGATTTCTGACTCAGAACATATCCCTTACTGATTTGAGTGGGTAAATTGTGTGGCCAAAACTCTAACCCAACTTTCATCCTTAAGGAGGAGAGTAATCCTGTATCACAGTTTATGAAGCTTTTGCTCATAAAACTCATTTGGTACTCAAATCAACGCTGAGAATTAGTTCAGACATGCATTATCATTCCATTTTATAGCTGTGGACATGGAAGCTTATGGGTTTTTTAGACTAGTGTTCTGATGACTTAAAAGTTGTTTCAGGTTATCACTAATGTCATTTCTTTTTTAAGAGAGAGAACAAGTGGGGGAGAGGGTCTGAGGAAGAGAAAAAGAATCTTAAGCAGGCTTCATGGTCAGCACAGAGCCCCATGTGGGGCTTGATCCCACGACCTTGGGATCATGACCTGAGCCATAATCAAGAGTCAGACGCTCAACCGATTAAGCCATATAGGCACCCCAGTAATGCCACCTTTACAATATGGAGAAATTTTTTGGGAAATGATGGCCTTTCTTTTGGTTCTCGCATTTATTTTAAGCAAGTACTTTTATCCCCATAATTACAAAGAAAATGAGTAGTAGAAAGAATACATGTATGGAAGTACATAAGTAGACCTTGTTTTCTCTCTCTACAAAACATCTTTAAGCAAATTGAAGGGAACAAAACATTGATTATGGCTCATTCAAAACACACCATACATATAACTAGACAAGGTCTGTTTTAAACCAGACTTTATTTCCTATGTTATTGGAAAGCTGAAAGGGATCTGTGTCCAGTTCTTCTCTTCTGCAGTGAGCCAGACCAGAGATTTCTGTGAGTGTGTTTTAAAGTTTTGTGAGAAAGGAGATGCCTAAAACTTGTTTGGCGATTCATCCTGGTGTTTCTGTGAGGTGGTTTTATATGGCAAACTCACTTTTCTGTCAGCTTCTTTTAACCAGGAAGGCTTTATTACTTTCAGAATCATGCCAGGAGAGTATAGAATAAATTCAAAGCAGGGGTAGTTCATTTGTGGATAGAGTCACCTCATGTGATCCTGATGGTCTGTGTACGAGGGAAGGTCAAGCCAGCCATGCGGAGGGTTTGAGGAAGCAGCTAGGCAAAGACAGTGGAAGATCCTGTAGCAGAAAAGAGTTTAGTGTTCTCAGACCTGTCAGAAGCCAAAGGAGGTGGAAGACAACAGAGAGCGGCGAAGAAGAACTTAGGGTGAGTTCAGGGGAGTCGGAAAAAGCCAGATCATTCAGGGTCTAGAGAACATAGAATGTGGATGTTGAAGGATTTTTAGCAGGAAGATAATGTGATCCGGTTTCTGTGCTGAAATCATTCTGGCTGTTGTGTGAAGAGAAACGACCTACTTAGCTGACCTGTTGAGTGTCCAGTATATCTCATCCTTTGTAGGCAGGAGCTCCTTTTGAACCTAACTTAAACTTTATGTGATGGCAGTTGAAACAGCTTGGCAGAAGTGGGTGCACAAAGGGAAGAATTGCCCAAAAATGTTTTGCAAAAATACGTGATGAATATTTTTTAATGAATCAAGGTATTAAGATATCGCTTGGTTTTGAGTAAAGCCGTCTACTGTTTTTTTATATATGGTATTTTGAGGTTCTAGTGTTTAATGGAAGTATTTAACAGGTATATTTATCTTAAAAGCCTAAAGTTATTATTTCTAACAGTCTCTTTTAACCATATAAGGAATTTAGGGACATTTAAATCCTATTACTGCACTTTTGATTATTATTCATTGTTGTCTGTTATCTGTTGCAGTCATTGCTGGTTTATTTTATTTATTTTTTAATGCTTATTTATTTTTAAGAGAAAGAGAGACAGAGTGCAAGTTGGGAAGGGGCAGAGAGAGAGAGGGAGACACAGTGTCTGAAGCAGGTTCCAGGCTCTGAGCTGTCAGCACAGCTCAACCCCACACGTGGGGCTCAAACCCACGAACAGTGAGATCATGACCCGAGCGGAAGTCCAGCACTTAACCGACTATGTGCTGGTTTAGATTTACACACATGCATAACAATTTCTTTGTCATTTTTGGTAATTTAGACTTTTCCTGTGGATCATTATCCTTCTTGAAAAGTATCCTATAAGCATGCTTTTTCTCAGGGGTCATAGTTGTTAAACCCCAGTGTTTTTGGTGGAAAGTAGCTTTTTCTTGCCTTTGATATCAAAAGATATTTTTATGGGTACTTTGGTTTCTTTTAGATTAATAGTTATTTTCTTTCATTTGATTATATATATATATTTTTTTAATATATCATACTATTGTTTTCCATTGAAATATCAGCAGTTATTCCAATTGTTTTCTTCTACATGTAATGTATCTTTTCTATTTGGTTTTAGGAACTTCTCTTTGTCTTTGGTGTTCCATGGTTTTATTGTGATATGTATCTAACTGTGGATTTCTTTTTATCTACCCTACTTGAGCTTCCTAAATTTGAGTATTCATACCTTTCACCTCTTTAGGAAAACTCTCAGCCATTACCTGTTGCCTTTTCTCCATTCTGTCTATTCTTTCCTTCTAAAATGGACTGGATGTGTGTTAGACAGAATCAGTCAAGAAACCGGTTAATACCATGTAGGTCAACAGAGAATTTAGGATGGTACTATGGTCTGAATGTTTGTGTCCTCCCCAAATTCCTCTGTGGAGGGTGATGGTGTTGGGAAGGTGGGACCCTTGGAGGTGATTAGGTCATGAAGGAAGAGCCTCACAAATGGGATTAGTGTCCTTATAAAGGAGACCCCAGAGAGCTAGCTCATGTGTCCCACCATGTAAGGTTATTGTAAATCAATGGTTGTCTAAACAGTGGGCCCGGCCCTCACAAGACAGAGGACCCACCTGCACCATGATCTTGGACTTCCTGGCCTCTAGAACTGGTAAAAATAAATGTTTGTTATTTATAAGCCACCTATTTATAGTATTTTTGTCATATCAGCCTGAACAGACTGACATATGAAGAATTAGTTACAAATGTTTTAGGATATTGAATGCCAAATGGGATAGTGAGGCAGTCTGTGCTTAGCAAGAGCAAAAAGCCTCTTATGGCTGCTTGGGCTGTAGGGTTGCAATAAGGAGACAGTCTTACCAGAACCCAGAAGCTGAGACCAATTTAGAACTATGGTAGATTCTGCCCTACAGGAAAAGGGCCGAGGGAGAGACATAGCCACTGATGGAGACAGCATAAAATCCAGGAAAGCAGAGGAGAAATATCCTGGTATCTCCTTTCCTCCTATGATCCAGTTTCTTGCCTGAGACTCTCATGGATCTCAGGAACAAAATCTAGAGGAGGAAGAAGCCAACAGAACAGGGAGTGTAGAAAACACAGTTTTGAGATATCAGCTCCCCAGACTCAGAACATGAAAGGTTATGCATAGATCTGAGAGCAAGTAGACCATTCCATTCTCCTTTCCGTATCTTTCACTTTGGCTTTCATGGTTTGTTTGTTTGTTTGTTTTTACTTTGTTTCCATGTACTGCATCCTGAGTAATATTTTATTGTGGCAAAATGTGCATTACATACAATTTATCCTTTCAATCATTTTAAAATGTGCAGTTCAATGACATTAAGTACATTTACATTGTTGTACTATTATCACCACCATCTTTCTCCAGAACTTTTTTTCTTTCTAAACTAAAACTCTACCCATTAAACAATAATTTCCATTCATTCCCTTTCCCCCAAGTCCCTAGCAACCAAGAATTTGACTATTC
>NW_027531522.1:1027886-1029744 GCF_008692635.1 Crocuta crocuta | reverse complement strand
TCTGTCCTAGGCTAATTCATATTATAGCATGTGTCAGAATTTCCTTGCCTTCTAAGGCTGAATAATATTTTATTGTATGTATATACAACATTTTATTAATGTATGTCATTCATTGTTGGACATGTCGGTTGCTCCCACCTTTTAGGTATTATAACACTGCTATGAATATGGATAGATATATATATATCTTTTTGAGAACCTGCTTTCAGTTCCTTTGAATATATACCGAGAAGTAGAATTGTTGGTAATTCTGTGTTTTGAGGGGGAACCACTATGCATTTCCCACAGCAGCTACACTATTTTACATTCCCACCAGCAATGCACAAGAATTCCAATTGACCCCAACCTCAAAATGCTTGTTTTCTGTGTTCCTCATAATAGTCATCCTAATGGGTGTGAAGTGGTATCTCAT
This sequence comes from Crocuta crocuta, assembly GCF_008692635.1. Lineage (NCBI taxonomy): Eukaryota > Metazoa > Chordata > Mammalia > Carnivora > Hyaenidae > Crocuta > Crocuta crocuta. The sequence continues at coordinate 1,029,332 of NW_027531522.1, read as the reverse complement.
TATGGTTTTGATTTGCTTTTTCCCAAGGATTAGTGGTGATGAGCATCACTTCATTTGCTTATTGCCTTTTGTATATCTTTTTCTGACAAAGGTCTATTTCAGTCTTTTGCGCATGTTTTAAATTGGGTTACTTTGTTGTTGTGTTGTAGGGGTTCTTTGTATACTCTGGTTAACCCTTTATAAAATACGTGACTTACAAATGTTTTCTCCTAGTCTTCAGGTTGTCTTTCCACTCTGTTGATAGTGTCCTTTGATATACAAGAGTTTTTAATTTTTATTAAATCCAATTGATCTGTTTCTTCTGTTGCCTGTGTTTTGGTGTCATATCCAAGAAATCATCGCCAAATCCACTGTCACGAAGCTTTTCTCCTATGTTTTCTTCTAAGTTCAATAGTGTTAGCTCATATGTTTAGGTCTTTGATACATTTTGGGTTAATTTTTGTATGTGATATAACATAAGGATTCAGCTTCATTCTTTTGCATATTGTTATCCAGTTTTCTCAACACTGTTTGTTGAAAAGACTGTTCTTTCCCTATTGAATGGTCTTGGCAGTCTTGTTGAAAACATTTGACCACATCTGTTTTATTTCTGGGCCGTCTAATTTAGTCTGTTGTACTGTATGTGTATCTTTTTGCCAATATCACACTGCTTTGATTACTGTAGCTTTGAAATATGTTTTGAAACCAGGAAGTATAAGACCTCCAACTTTTTAAAAATAATTTTTAAAAGTTTACATCCAAGTTAGTTAGCATATAGTGCAACAATGATTTCAAAAGTAGATTCCTTAATGCCTCTTACCCATTTCGCCCATCCCCCCCAACCCCTCTAGTAACCCTCTGTTTGTTCTCCATAATTAAGAGTAAGACCTCCAACTTTATCCTTCTTTTTAGGATTATTTGGGTTATTTGAGGTTCTTTTAGATTCCGTATGTATTTTAGGATGGAGTTTTTTTTCTTTTTGGATTTTGATAGGTAATGCAGCTGTAGATTATTTTGGTAGTACTGACATCTTAATATCAAGTTTTGAACTTGATATTAACAAGTCTTGAACTTGATATTAACATACTATATGAACACAGGATGTTTTTACATTTCTTTGTGTCTTGTTTAATTTCGTTCAGCAATGTTTTATAGTTTTCACTGTACAGGTCTCTTGCCTTCCTGGTTAAACTTATCCCTAAGTTTTATTCTTTTTGATGCTATTGTAAATAGAATTGTTTTAATTTCCTTCTGAGATTCATTGTTAGTGTATAGAAATGGAACTGATTTTTGATGTTGATTGTGCATCCCACAACTTTTCTGAATCTATTGATTAGTTCATCAGTTTGTTTTATGGCTTCTTTAGGGTTTTCTACATATAAGATCAAGTCATCTGTGAATAGAGATACTTGTATTCTTCTCCACCAATTGTGATGTCTTTTATTTCTTTCCTTTTTTTTTTTTTTT